>NC_085094.1:1512367-1573449 GCF_963422355.1 Corticium candelabrum
AGCCGCCTCACTTAAGTCTTCAGCACGGGTTTCCAGATAATCTTTAAAGACATAAAGATGACCTGCAGTTGTTTGACAGCTTTGTTGCCACCTTACTGCAGTGTCCTCTACCATCTTGTACATTTCTGAAACGCGTTCTGTAAGTTTATGCTCATTTGTGTCTATTGCTACCTGTTTGCGATTTGCAAACATCTGAATGAATAATATTTTTCAGATATGCGTTTACATCGATGCAATATTCCAACACCTCATCGTAGTTGACTCTTTTAAATGAGCTATGGTAGGCTCGTTCTGCTGCCTTCTCTGGATCCTGCATTTGCTGAAGACCTTGGTCACGAACCTCGGACGCGAATTCGTGCACTTTGCTCATTACCCATACCTTTAACTGTTCATTATACTCGTCGGCACACCTTGCAGCGCGTTCCAGATCGTCAGCCTCGTTACTTGCTGTGGCAATAAAGGTTTCTCTCTTTTTCTCTCTCATTCGTTCGAGATCCTCTTGCTGTTCTGAAATGCGTATTTCTTCAGCAGAGCAAACTACCTGATATGCTACTTGCTGCAAATGAAGAATAAGATCGTTAACAAATGGAGCTCGCTGTAGCTTTAGTCTCTCGTGATGCCTCAACAACACGGTTTCTACCTGCTTAACCTCATCACAGGCGAAAGAACAATATCTGTGACAATATCTGCATGTGTTACATTTACCATCTTGCGACTCGATCTCCTTCATGAACCTGTCTTGCAAATTTTGCACTCTCGTCTTCATTTCATGAACTACGGCGGAGTTTGAACCAATTAATTTTTGTCTGACGTCGGAAAAAGCATGTCAACTGCTATCTGGATAATACTAGACTTTGCTTTGTTTTGGATGCATTTTAACCCATATCTTGTCACTGCTGTTAACAAAGTCTGTTGATTTTGACAATTTAGTTAAACAAAAGGTAGAAGACACGACCGCCAGTATCTCGTTTTGTTGATGTCTTTCCCAAACGTGGCTAAATGTCTTTAAAACTTTTGCCTCAACATCTCTGTTTGTAATTTTTGTTTCTAGTAAATGTTTTCTATACTTTGATTCATACTGCTTCCACAGGTTATCAAAGTTCTTTGCTGCGTCAGGTATAGACAATGACGATTGATATCCAGTACGCCTCAACTCTTCATCAAGTTGTACGTAGAAGCTTCGCTCAAAAGCCTCTGTGTTAAGTCCGTGTTTAGCCAAATGCAGCTGTCTCAACCATGAGTAGGTGTGAATGTCATAAACAGAAGACAACGAGTTGCTAATTTGCAACAAAATTCTTTCTTTAGGTCTTCGTTGTACTTCTTGGCTTGAGCGCTTTGCTCAAAGTAATGAAGTAATTCTTCTTGCGTTGTTCTTTTCAAACTAGTTAGCTCAGACTGAAGCCCTTTGTCGTACAGCAGACTGGTGTCTCGCCTTTGACAGTCTGCAATCGTTCTGTGTGTTTCTTCACAACAGCTCCTGCTTGCTCATTGAACTTGTTTTCAGCTTGTTTGACAAAAGAGGTCACGATTTCATTTATCTCTTTGTGAAGACGCAATTCATGAAATGAAGAGCTTTGTAATGCAATAATGTGTAACCCTTACTTAGTGAGTGTCTCCAACACTATACAAGCGTGTCTATACCAGTTTATGAGAGGCTCACTGTCGTTAGGTGAGTCTAACGTTGAATGATCACCGAGTATAGACTGCAGTATCCTTTGCTGTAGGGCAAACGCCTCTTCAAAAAAAGCAGCAGACTTTGATTCTACAGTTCGTCCTTCCCGTTTTACTTCAGAAAATGCACTTGGAAGAAGAAATATAGCGTCATGCTTCAAAGACACGAGATCATTAAAATTTTTCTGTCCACTTTCCATTGCTTCTCTCAACATCTTCCTCATCATTGTTAGCAAATCGCTTTGTACTTTAGTGTTATAATCTCTGTGGTCTCGCAAAACGAACACCATTTTCGTTCGGATATCGACCATTTGCTGATAATCCATTGCGTATAAACAAACTTCTAACAATTCTTTCATTTGAGAATAAATCTCTCCCTTATGGTTCACTATAACGGCATCTGAACAAGCTATAGCCATCACAGGTAATTTGATTGTCAAATACGTGACCACTTCCTTCCAACGACAAAAGACTAAACGTACTGCAGCCGCTAAAGACTGAGGCAAAGATTCCAGGATCAACCCTAGATATTACTACAAATTTTGCGATTCTGAATATCTAAGTATAAATTTGGTTGGTTTGGGTCTAGTTGTAGGCCTTCAGACGGTATACATGATGACTGTCCTTGTAGAGAATCTTGCAATATCTTCCTGCCCGAATTGGCATGCAATGTTTACTTATTATCGAAATTTTCATGCAGCTAACTAAGAGCAGTAGTGGTCTAGCGTGCAAGAAGCCAGCGTTTGGGGCATTGTGTCTCGCAGCTAACATGTCATCTTATCTAAACATACATTAATTAAACGTAAAACGTATACATTCAAAGACGATAAAGCTCCCTGTGCTCAAATGCTAGGTAAACTAACCTTGCAATGTATTATGATTATTTGTCCATGCATCTGCATGCTCTTGCTACTATTTGACGACACCTCTGGAGTAAGCCATTGTGTACCAGTAAAAGGTATTAATGATGTCTTTGCTATTTTCCAATTACCCGTATGCAATAAAACTATTTCACACAAGAATAGTTCTAAACTTAACGTTTGGTTGCAGCAAATGGCTTTATTTCATCAGCAATGTTAGATATGTAGTCCGACAACTATATGTGTGAGAAAGGATCACTGAATCTCTTTCGGGAGAAGAGTTTAGGTTAAGAAGAGTTTTCGTTAATTAAATTTCAAGCACAAAGCAATGCTTCTATCAGTCAGCCTGAATAATCTCGTAGGTAAGATCGGTAAATTCCGCAACAGATATAAATTAATATCAATAACTAAGACTGAGTAACTTTAATTAATGAGAACCTGTCTCCTCCTCTTCGGTCTGTTGTTTCTGAACTGCGTTGGGTTGTGAGTAAACTGTGTTTGCTGTCAAAGTATCACGCAACGCAGCTTTCACAGATTCGGACACTTCTGTACGATCTTCTACAGCAGCGTATACAGGCTCTTACTGTGAACCTTCTCTATTGAAAAACATGCCGTAAAGCCTGCTGGAGGTCAAAGTTTCATCTCCTATTAAGGTCATTAGTCAAAAAATAAATTAAACTAATTGCCGCCACAACGGTGTATTCTTGAAATCACCTTGTGTCGTAGATAGTTTTATCGAAGGTGTGCTAGGCCCAGCCAAATCTTTAGACTAAACAATCACAGTAACATTAGATCATTAGATAAACTGTACAGGAGCGCGCGCGCGCGCACACACACACACTTTCTTCTTCTTCTTCTTCGCTACTCGTTTTCGAGCTCACGACTCCTCTCCAATACGTATATATAAATACAGTCATCTAAGTTAGTCATTTGTCACTAAGAGAGTTGTCTTACACACACACACACACACACACACACACACACACGCACACACACACACACACACGCACACACACACACACACACACACACACACACACACACACACACACACACACCGTGACACACGCCACAGCACAGCACGGCACAGCATGCACAGCACAGCACAGCACTGCACAGCACAGCACAGCACAGCACAGCAGAGCACAGCACAGCACAGCACAGCACAGCACAGCACAGCACGCTACATACACACCACACCACATATACACCACAGTACTTACCCACCACACCAGACCACACAGCACACCACTCACTGCATACACCACTCCACACCACACCAGACCACACACTACACCACAGCAGACCACATAAACAACACACCACACCACACCAGGTACGCCACACACCACACCACTGTACACCACACACCACACCACTCTACACCACACCAGGCCACACATCACACTACACCACGCCACACACCACACACTACAACACAGCACACACCGCACACTACACCGCACCGCACCACACCACACACGAAACCACAACTCACCACGGACGCCACACACCACACACACCACATACACAACACCACACCACAACACATACACACCACACTACACCAGACCACACACACCACACTACACCAGACCACACCAGACCACACCAGACCACACCAGACCACATACACAACACATCACACCACGCCACAAAAGACCACATACCTCACCACACCACACCACATAACACACATCAAACACCATACTACACCACACCACACCACACCACACAACAACTTGCACCACACACCAAACAACTCCACACACACCACACTACACCACACACCACAGTACCCCACCCCACCCCACCCCGCCCCACCCCACCCCACCCCGCCCCAGCCCACCCCACCTCACCCACTCCACCCCACCCCACCCACCACACGCCACACTACACACACCACACCACACCACATTACACCACACACATCACACCACACCACACACACTACACCACACCACACCACATTACACCACACACATCACACCACACCACACACACTACACCACACCACACCACAAGACACCACACCACACCACACCACACCACACCACACCACACCACACCACATCACACCACACCACACCACACCACACGATATAACACCACACACACCACCACACACAACACCACACTACAGTAACCGTATTCCCACTGACCTCAGACAATCCTTCCGCGCGCGCGCGCGCGCACACACACACACACACACACACACACACACACACACACACACACACACACACACACACACACACACACACACACACACACACACACACACACACACACACACACACACACACCACGCGCGTACTAGGCACATGTACATACAACTACTGTGTATGTATATCGTTTATCTCCTACCCTCACCGTGTCCGCAGCAGAGGGGTTATCAAAATCCGCTTGATTGTTTCGTACAGCAAAATATTTATATCTAAAGAAAAAGCAAGCTGTAACAGTATCCTTTAAAATAAAAGATGGCTTGTACCTCATATAACAGAAAACGAAAACAACAACAAAGACAACGAGTGCCAATAATGGGCTACATGTTGCAGCTATTATGCCAGTCAAATTAGTGCTTGACTCAGATGTATCTACGTAAATGCATAGTAAAATAACAGAAATTAGAAGAACCAGAATATACATTGTCGAATTTCTGACTGTTGGCACACCTTCTTCTAGTATAAGCTCAAGAGTAACCGTGTCACTTCCAACATTATTAGACGCTTTGAAAGTGTAAGTTCCGACATCATGAGCGTCAACTTCGGTGATTGTAATATTATAACGATCTGTTGAAAAATTATATTGGTTGTTTTGTGTAATCATTCCCAAAGGACCAAACCATGTTCTGTTATCAGCATTTTTGGGAACATAGGGTAAAGCTCCCGAGACTGTTACACGAAGTATGACAGTAGATCCTTGAGGTGCAATGACAGCTGACTTTACCGCAGTTACAGTAGGAAGAGCAGCTGAACCAATAACAATGATTAGAAATATCAGTAATTACTTGATAAGTCAGTAGGATCCTATACCTATTGTAAGACTTATTGCAACCGTTGTACTTCCGGCAGTATTGGTAGCTGTAAAAATGTAGATTCCAACATCGCTTTGCTTAATTTCGAGAACTATGAGAGTATAGCGGTCCGGTAGGATTTTGAACTTGTCACTTTCTCTAATCACTCCTGCAGGACCAAACTATGTTCTGTTGCTAGGGTTGTTTGGAACATCAAGGAAAGCTTCTGAGACTGACACTCGAAGAACAGCCGTAACCCCTCTTGGTGCGGCAACAATCGAGTTTATGGGTTTCACAGTCGGACGAAAACCTTCATGAAACACCAGCAATTACAGATAGCATATGTGAAACGTTTTTCTGTGTATTATAATTGCTTACCTTGTAAATCAAGCCTAATTGTAACGGTTGCGCTGCCGAGTGTATTTGCAGCTGTAAAAGTGTACAGTCCAGTGTCATTTGGACCAACATCTTGAACTACTAGATGATAACGATCTGTGGACAAGATAAACTTGTTTGATGTAGTAATAATTCCTGAAGGACCAGACCATGTTCTGTTTGCAGCATTGTTAGGAATATCGGTCAAAACAGGTGAAACTGTCACTTGAAGAAGTGCAGTAGATCTACTTAGGACAATGACAATCGACTTTACTGCACGTAGAGTAGGACGAGCATGCGGACCTGCAACAACCAAAGTTTTGTAAATTATATAAAACAAGGATAATCAGTTAATGATAGTCTCACAAGACAAATAATTGGCATATTAATTAAATAAGAATTGATTCAGAAGTTATAGCCTACACACCGTTATTTATCATGGGTTCTTCTCTCTTTGGGTAGACTGAGATTGCCCATACCAACAACTGTTGAGGCTTCAACCCAAAAGCTATACGTTGCGTAGAGCTACAAACCAGTCACCAAGATCGTGTCCTCTTCTGTGGCAGTGCAATAAAAAGAAGGTAGCAGACTTTTGGCCAAGTTTTCAGACCCATAAGCTGCTGTCTCTGTGGGTAATTCAAAATTTGAAAATTGGACTTATGTGACGTCATTTCAATGTCAGGTGATGTTAGTTTTATTAAAAAGTAATCTGTTTGGAAACGTTTACGAACTTACGACACCAGACTTAGAAAATGTACAGCAATGAACTATGTAGTAGAACATGTGCAGTTTCCGTCATATGAAGATTACTATTTTTTGAGAATCTAACTCCAATCTCCTGGAATAGAAACGTGCATATTATTATAGTTGTCAACTATTTCACTATAGTCCACTACTCTAGATATTTTTCGTAGAAAATTTTGATAGGTGCTACAGACGTCATTCTTTAAATTCTTGAGAAAAGCTCTCAAGTAACCAAAAAGCCATCTCAGCTAGTGTGCTAGCGCTCCCTCACATTCACGAGATGTTATTAGTATATTTCAGGCGATCTACAACAGAATACGAATATCCGGGAAGCTAGTTGAATCATAACTTTTAATCGCAGCTGTTTGTGAATTTTTGGCCTTACATCCTTCGCCATCTTATCATAATTCAGTTTCCAGCAAAGGAGTTTGATTCTTGATAGATACCGGTGACGGTACCGTACGTATATGTCTTGCCAGTACATTTCAGTTGCGTCGTCGCTAACATTAGCCATAGTCTTAGAACATATCACAGAAAGCGCAGGTTGGGTAATAACAGCAGGAGCAGCTGCGTTGCATAAAATATAGGATAATCAATAAGATTGAATAGTTAGTCAAATAACAACATTAAGCATACCTTCTACCGTCAATGTGACTGTTATTGATGCACTGCCAACAAGATTGGAAGCTGTAAATTTGTAGTTTCCTGAATCAGTAAAAGCAACGCCTTTTATAAAAAGAATATATCGACCTGTAGAGAAGTCAAATTTGCTGTTGGTTGTAATTTTTCCTGATGGACCAGACCATGTTCTGTTAGCAGCATCTTTTGGAACATCAGGTGAAGCTCCTGAGACTGTTACTAGCAGCATGGCAGTAGATCCTTGCAATGCAACAACAGACTGAGTCATTGCAGCTACTGCAGGAGCATCTACAGAATTCAAAACAAAATGTTAACTAAGAAAGCTACGAAGACGTAATGCAGAAATACTTACAAGCACCGTGAGAAGAGATACAGCACTGCGTGTTCCCTTAGAGTTTGTTACCTCACATGTGTAATTTCCACTTCTAGATCGTTCCACAGATGTTAATGTTAGCATGCTTGTCGTTGTAAAAGCATTAGAAACCGTTTGAGATGCTGCACCGCTTGCAGCTGTCATTCCATGTTTCCATGTGATTGTGGGTAGCGGTGTTCCAACTGCTGAGCAGACAAAAGATATGTGTGATTGGGGTTGACTTGTTATGATTGGCAAACCTAAAGCATCAAATATAGATGACAAATAGCACATAGCAATAATGCTTAATTCAACATGGCTTGTAAAATTCAACTTCATCAAGAAGAAGTCTACGAGAAGCAACCAAGTATATGCACTTCCATACAATCGGATTGACACACTGAATATGAATAACTATTTCTGCTGTTGAAGATATTGTTCCACATGCAGTGTTGTTGTATTGCCAATATATGCTGTAGTTCCAGTTAAGTCACGACGTCGTTTAGCATTTTTCACCGATGATATTTTCACCAAAGAAACGGTTGCAAATTCCATCAATTTCAATCTCCAGAAATCGTCTGGATTTTCATCTCGAAGTGAACAATAACTTGTTACATCAGCAGTAGTAGTGAATCTATCTACTGCTTTCCAAGTTTGACTTAAGTCCAAAATTTGTAAAGATGCAGTAACAGAGCCTGTTGCATATATGTCCAGTAGTCTCTCTACATAAGCAATACACATACTAGAAGAACCATTCATGTTATTGGTACACTGGAGCAAAACGGTTTACCAGTGATGGCGTAAATTTCACACCATCAGTTGAGCTGTGCCACTAATACTCGCAACACCGTATTGTCCAAGTTGAGGCTTACCACACACAAAACTGTGAAAGTCTCCAAAGTTGTTTTCATATGACAAATAGGTCCACATTGGTAATTGCGAGCATTTATGCGAGTTGCCTCCCACACGTACAGTTGATCTATTTCCACCACTATCATAAAACTTGACATCAACCTTTGTGACCAAACGTGGTCGTTTTAAATCAATTCTGAGAAATGGGTCAAGACCATTAATTGTAGATGCACACTGTGCTTCAATGTAGGATTTAGTACCATCAATGGCCAAGTCAACTGTTCTGCGTCCATCATCACCTGGACTTTGAAACAGCTTCAGCTAGAATAGAGCTAAAGTTAGCAGCTGACGTTGATCCTAAATATAAAAATATGACTACAGATTTATTGCAAAAGAAAATAGTCTAGCACTAACACACCTGTTTGTACATTTAGCATAACTTCACATATTGCGAACTGCCCTGTTGTAGATGTAGTGATGTAAACATATCGTCCTACTAGAGTTCCATTGCAATCAAATGTTATGACATCCACCCCAGTGCCATCAGTAAGACTGTCACCACATTGAGATTTGTCATTCATTACATTTAGAGTAGTTTCATTGCTCACATATACTGTAAGACCATCTAAAAGAGCTCGAGTAGTAGCAGCAACAACTCTCACATTAAAAATGTTTCTCAAAAACTTTAATATCCAAACGTCACCATGGAGCTGGTTCACTTTGTGACAGAAAGCAAGCATAATCATATCTTTCACTGCTTCCTTCAATTGCTCACTGAGGAGGGTAGTATGGCGAGAAACTAAATGCAGTTGCAGTAGCTGCTGAATAAATATCAAGAAGCTGATATGTAAAACCACAAAAATACAGTAAAAATACGACTTGATAAAATCTAGAAAAACTAAATTAGAAATAGGTTGCAAAAGCAGTTTCCTACCCTTTTAATTTCTACTCAAGTTTAGAATTTCCAACTAAACAATAAACAAATACAGTAGACAACCACTTATCTGGACATATAACAGTTATATGAACAGCTCGTTCCTGTCTTGTGGTCATCACTTGGCCATAAATTCAGTGGTGTAAAATCAAAAGCACAAATCAAACCACTGTACAGACAAGAAAGCAAGGACATTTTCCATAAGGCTTATAATTAATTAAGGCAACTTTCCCAGTCTTGCTTAGGCTTGAGGCTTCAACCGCTTCCCCATCCAAGCAAGAGATACTGCAGCACCTGTCACCTTGATTTAATTGAAAGGAAGAAACTGGCTAGACTCTTAAAACTAAGTCTTGCTATGGTAATGGTAGATAGCTATGATAGTATATGGTATGTAACCGCACACATGTAATGATGACCACTGGTAGTGATAATACTTCATACATAAATGAATCAGTTATCTGGACACCCTCTCGACTCAAAGTAGTGTTCTACTGTAACACATTCTATAGCAACAAATCCCAGGACGGTAAGATGTATACTGCAATGTGCTGCGACAAAGATCAGATATTGCTTGCAACAAAGACATATCAGGTTTAGTATAAGCCAAACAGTACTATTGTTTAGTGCGACTGAACAATACCTACATTGCACATAAATTGATTGTACTAAATGGATGTAAATAATTTAGTACGCTCTTGCATGTTGATGCCTATTGGACCGTGTTTACACTACGGATGTACTGAAAGTATTTCAGTGGCATGACTGCTTGCAAGGTCTCGATAAAGAGCTTTAGTTGAATTATGTTACGTGCAGCTTATGCTAGATATTCCAAAACGTTCTGGTACTCCATGCATGTCTCCTAAAGCATAGAAAGGCAGCATAAGCACAATATATTGCTTGCCAGTAGTTCTGGAACAGTCTTTCCACCTCCTGTAATTCAGCAACTCCACATACCAAAACGAATGCTAACATACACTTAAGTTGAGGTTAATACTTGCTCACTGGCGTCGTATACATGGCACGTACCAGCTCATATGGAATACTAGAGCCGTAATGAAGGAGATCGCCACCAACTCTAGAATCACTGTAGGGTAACAATTGTTAGTGACAGTGAGAAAAGCTTATTAAGACTTAATTTCTAAAGACAAACTGAATATGATTATTCCCACATAATTACGACCTTGCACTCAGTTGAAAGTGGCTTCGCCTACAGTTACAACTATTAAATGACAGTCCTTATTACTTGCCGCTTCCACAGCAAAGATGTCCGCCATTGCCAGGATGGTGTAATTGGTATATGCGTACTACACCTGTCACGACGTTTATCCACATTGATATCAGCCTTCACCATACTGAAATGCCAATGTGATTTATCAAACGTATAGTTAATGTCGTCGTCAACATGTACACCACACTAAGATTAAACTGACTGTTTGGTAAGTACCCAGATGGAAACTTGGCGCTTCTGCTTAACACATCGACAAAAATTGAAGAGACTTTGGCTAGCCCCCAATGCTACGCCAACATATACTTCCAACTCCAAACTCCGGCAATATAGACTCGATCCAGTCTCTCTCCGCCCTCGTCGTTCTCCAGATTGTCATTCCCGGATTGTCAATCCATGCCGTAGAGAGACTGATCTACGACCGCCCACCGATGTTACTAAATGCACTAAGGGATCGCCATAATTGCGCCTCATTATCGATCTTTATCAAATGCAAAGTTTATCAGATGTATATTGTTTCAATAGCGGCTCCTGGCAGCCGATAAGCAGCCAACAATTCCGTACGTTGTCAAAGACAAGCACGCATTACACTTCAACAAATGAACCGCGTCTCAACGGTTTCTTGTCTAGATCCATTTGCATCGGATTCGAAAGCTCTGAGAGCCAAAATCGTATCGCAAACGACGCATAAGACGCCCATATTGTCTAACAATAGACAAAACTTTTGTTTAAAAACCGTGCTAACTTATAGATCAATGCGAATCTAGGTGCAGAAAGCGATAGGAACGCTCTCCTGGCGATTTGTAAAGTGTTTGTGTGCCACACCTTTGCAACCGCAGTAAGGGGTTACTAGGCATGTGGAAATGTGCCCAAGGCAGCTGGTACACAGTGAGGCATTGCGTGGGCGCAAAAAGTGGTTGGGCTGACTCGCTGCTGAGACTTCGGCTCCGGTCTTTGATATTGAAAAAATGAAAAGGCCCCCGAAAATTGGTGGGTCTTCAGCCCCCTCTAGCCCCTATTACGCGACGCCCCTGGACTAGTACTATGGCAGCATTTACTGACGGCAGTGGGTGGTATGAAACCATTCTCCGCCGAGGAATGACGAAGGCGGGGAGAGACTGGGTCGAATCTACCGGCAATACTTTGCTAAAGTATTTCCTTAGCTTCTTAATTGCCACATTAATCGCATAGCAACAGGATTTGATCCTATATTCAAAATTCTCACTGAAACCTCAAGCGACAATGTGATCCAATACATAGCTACCATCCTCCAACACATCAAACGTATCGACCGATCATATTTGACTGCATGTGTTACGTATTAGTGTAGACTCTGCTAAGAATATAGATTCAATATAAAACCAATACAAAGAGTTTGCCTAAGCGTAAATAAACGAAAAGGAAGAAAACTTACCTGAAAGCCATCTAATTCAAGGAAAAACTAGCAATTAGCAATGGTAGAAAAATGTTCCGGAAGCCAGTGACAGTTTGCCGCCCTAGCTAAAACAAAACAGTGAAGATCAGTGCGACAAGACCTGCGATCTAGTGAAAGCAAATCACAAGGCAAACCTTTCAATAATCTAACTCCTGGAATACGGTTTTTGTCATTCCCGGATGTTCAGTCAGCGAGGCACCTACCGAGGAATGACGAAGGCACGGCATACGCAGTGCGACACACACAACAGTGTACGTCGCATCAGATTTCATGGTCTGCGGTAGTACGACGGGTAACCAACGAATCTTTTAGGTAACAGAGAAAGCGATGACACAAGCCAAGCAGCCGTTCAAATCGCAAGCTACTCACGCAGAAAGCCAGAAAGCGCTCGTGGTACATGTTCAAGATAATGTCCCGTAAGTCAAGGTCGTTAGTAATTAAAAAATTGTTTTAGTAACTTAGTAACTCCTACTAGTAGGATAAACCCGGCGATTTAGCGAGGGCAATTGCCCTACAGGACGACCCTTTCAAGGCGACAAATGTTGTAGAAAGAAGGTACTCTAGAGTAATGAACAGACTGACCGAGCTATCGCGTCGGATGTCTGTAGCTAAATTATCGGACGATTAGGACTGTGACGCTAGCCATGCAAGCAACTCGCTCTGGTCGCAGTTATTTGCTAGGTAGAGAACGAGTGTAAGCAACTTTAAAAATGGAAGGAAAGGAACATCAAGGACACATAAATACCCTAGGCAACCATAGCTGTACCCTCCATCGATCAGTCTACAGGGGTGAATTCAGGATTTTGGAATGGGGGTTCCGTGACGTCACAAAGGTTAGGATAAGCCACGCCTCCAGATATAAATTAGCTATTTAATCACCTATACCATAGAACGGAAGTATACGTTAATGAATCTACAGTACTGGAGAATTTGAATTGATCTTGCAAGCCTATACATGTCTTTCGCTAGACAGGCAAATGTTACCGCTCTTTCTTTTCTTTCCGTAGGAGCTTCTATAGACATCTAGGGCTTCATGAAATTGTGAATGTTGTGACCATCAAAGGTGGAAGTATATTTTCATAAGATAGAAAATAACTACTTTGAAACATTACCATTGCAAGGAAGTAAATGAAACATGTTGTTAGAGAACAACTGAGATTGAAAACAAGTTACCATAACTTAATGTAGAAAGAGTAGGAGTACCTTACGACTCACTCGTACTGTCCGACGATGATGGACGTAGTGAACATCCTCATTGCGAAGTGGTGCAGAACACGTAAGACTTGCCTGGACCAATAGTGTTTTTTTAGCTCACCATAAAACCCTTTTTTCATTTCTATCTGCCAAATGTTGTAGATGATTTGCTTGATCTTTCCACCATTGATCTCGTAGATGTCGTAATTTGCGCTGAGTTATCCTTTTCAGTTCTTGAAAGGTCTTGTTGAGTGTGAAAGATTGTGCATTTTGCTGTAATTTTGCATAGGCATCGTGTTTGTTTTTAGCAGATCTTGCATTTCATCATTGTTGCTGTCAAACCAGTCTGTTCTCTTATTCTTTTGATATCCTATTGTTTTCTTTGCTGCTTCTATTGCCATCTTGAGTTTATGCCATGTACCCTCCGGTTCATCAGGAACTCTCAATTCCATATTGAGTTGATTTTCAAAACAATCAACAACAATCGGATCATTCAATCAATATACGTCAAATTGTTTCACTGTACTACTAAAAATGTCGTTTGGTTATAATTTGATTGTTGACTTCACTAACCGATGGTCTGTCCAACATTCAGCACTTCCACGAGTCAATCTTGCACATCTCTTCTCCTAGTGATGACGTGATCAAGTTGATGCCAGCAGCGTGACCGTGGATGTTTCCAAGTTGAATTTAGTTTATCCGCAACTCAAATCTAGTATTAGTAATGCTGAGTTGACGAGTAGAACAGAGTTCTAACAATAGACGACCATTTTCATTTTCATTGCCAAATCCCTGACGTCCAATGATCTCAGGCCAAGACTTATAGATAGTCACGACCAACTCTTGCGTTAAAGTCACTCATAGCAACGAGTTTTTAATCTGCTGGAATTTTCACAAGCAGATCATGAAACTGGTTGTAAAACAAAATCTTTGTTGCATTATCAGAAGTGTTGGAGCATGCACACTTACAAATGTTACAGATCTGTCCTTGGTTTTGATAACCTCAAAGACATTAGTCGATCACTACAGCAATGGGAAAATCCTTAAGTTTACTCACAATGTTTTTTCTAATGGCAAAACCAACACCTGATTCTCGTTTGATTCCTGATGGTTTACCTGACCAGAAAAATCTGTATCGCTCACCCCAAAAATTTTATCAAAACTTCCAGTATCAGCAAGCCTCGTTTCTGATAGCGCAGCAATGTCAATTCCAAAGCGAAGAAGTTCAGAAGTTATCAGCGCTGATCTTCTTTCAGGACAATCAGACGTGTCATGATCAATTATAGACCTATCATTCCAACAAGCTATTTTCTTGATGACCACAAATCCTCGAGATGACGAAATACTTGCAGTGATAAGTGTCACGAAAGCGGTTGCACCAAACTGACTACGACATTCTGAACGAAAGAATTAGACGTACGACGAGATTAGAGTGAATGTACGATTGTCCAGACCGTACACGCACTTTCACGAAAAAGCACGTTCCTAGTGATGAACCTATAATCGGGACAATCGGTAGACGGTAAGTTTCGTAGGCTTAAAATGTAACCTTCCCTTCGTGCCGGGAAACTCCACTTGATACCGAAGAAAATTTGGAATTTTTGGTTGACCTGATACGTTTGAGCTGTCACCTTTCACTCCCGCTTGGTTTGCTAGGTACGCTGTCATAGGTGATGGCAAGCAACAACGGAGTTTAGTGAACTTCGGGTGCCGCTATCACACATCTGACACACACACACACACACACACACACACACACACACACACACACACACACACACACACACACACACACACACACACTTCACTTCACGCTACGTTCATTCCAATGAGAAACGATGCAGACCAAGGTCACCATAGGCTATATTGGAGGAGTGGATGTTCTCTGACAGCAGAAACGCTCGTATTTGTGGAGGCCTTGTTGGCGGAATGTTTGGTGACAGTACTGACATTGACTAGTCAGTGACTGACCATCTTTCTGTCTCTGGTGGTTTACAAGGCCGGCATGATTTACAGCAGTAAAACCACAACCATCAGAGCTGCAGTGTAAAGCAGCTCTGATTCCTTGGTAGACGACACTCATCCATGCGGAAGATGTGACCCAATAACCGAAGACGTCTCTGTGTCAGCATGGTGGAGATTCTTTGTAGGTGGGCTATCTTTCTTTAGTGAGCTTGGTTTTGAAGGCTGCTGTTTTCTGTTCATCACAAAATAAACACGGAACAGATTGGGATGCCAACGCAATTGACTCACGTCGTGAAATTAGCAGGGCCTTAACCCAGTATCCGGGGATTACCATCGAGGAGGTTGCACGACAAATTCTCCCCCCACACCTTCCTCCAATGCTACTCTGTTACGAGCTAACGACTCCTGAGCAATGTCTAAAATGAATAGTAATTTGTTAGGTTGCCAAATCTTGATATGATGAGCTCCAGCTTTAGATCGACATGTTCTGGTACATAAAAGAGCATCTCAGAGATTGTTGTATGGCTTTTGGGACGTTGCTATGAGTTCGCTCATGATCGACAATCTCAATTACATGCACGTCATGTTTAAGTTGGATCCAGTAAAGATTTCATAACGCATTTGACTCTTTCTCTCAATTTTCTTCGCTATCTCTGTTTCAAAAACATCTAGTTAAGCCAGACATCCTATGTCTTTCCAAGTAGAACGCTCAGAAGCTACGACTTTCCAGTTTGTTTGAGAGATGTTAATTGATTAACACTTCCTAATTCTCAAATAATTAAGTTTTTGGAGAGGTGGTAATCTTCTCAAACGATGCAAGTTAATTAATTTAGGAGAGGCGGTATCTATTAATTGGCAAGCTGGGTGTGCCACATCGTTCCCAGTTGTTCTCTGCCTCGGACATGTTGCGTGATAACATTAGTCTCGCGTAGCTAGACCCTTTCCCGCCGCGTCATCCGTTACTATAATATATATATATATATATATATATATATATATATATATATATATATATATACATATGTACACATACAGTATATATATACTTGTCCTACCCGCCCTATGGGCGGTGGGAATCTGGGCGTTGGCAATGTATCGTTGTACGCCACTTCTACAAAGAAGACGCAATTTCCGCGAGACCGGCGTCATGTCGATCGGCGCGTTACAGACAGACAGACATGCGGACAAACGGATGTGGGCGTTCCAGAGCATCTCAAACACGTCACATCCGCATACTAGGCACTTCGGCGAAGACACATTCGCACAGCAATCTAATTTTAGGTTTATTTCAGCCCTCAAAGCAATCCGACGCGACCGTTCGTCTCAGACTACGCATTTTCCAGCATCTCGTCTCAGACTCTTCCAACCTAAAACGTCATGATCTATTCGTGGAGAATGGCGTCACTTCCGCGAAGACACGTACGCGCATCTCATTTACGGCCGCCAAGCAGCAACATCCTGGCGAACTTTAGACCATCGGAAACGTGCGAGTAGCCTGTCGAGGATTTTTTGGCTCTTTGGTGTCCTGCAGTAGGGTCATCGTGCTCTACTCAGAAGGCTCGTGGTACAGCGCGAGTGGTACGACCAACTGTCTCGAGTCGTGCGCCTTGTGCCAAACTATGTTTTCTGCAAGACAAATATCATGTCGCAGAAAACTTTTTCACATTAATGGATGCGTCGGCTGACGAAGGACGACGAGACTTGCGATTCTGATGACTACCGCGATGTCAGGGTCGGCTGCTTGGGCAGTCCGCATGTCGTCTTCCAAAAATTGCGATGATTCACTTGTAATGACGTTGGTAATTGTGTCCATGGGTTCTTTTGCAAACCCAAACAGCTCAAAGCATCTGCGACGCAATTCTTCAACCTACTGGATGCTGAAATCACACAGCTGTAGTTCGGCACGCCCTCGGGCGCGTCTACCCCAAGGGTCTCAGGTGAAGGGAAAATATTGCAATGATTTGTGGTCAGTACGTAGCACAAACCGCCTGCCGAGAAGGTGGTGGCGAAAGTGCCGAATAGCGAATACAATAGCGAGCAATTCGCGGTGGTATGTCGAGTAATTGCGTTCCGTTTTAGCCATAGCTCTGATAAAAGAGCGACAGGATGTGTCCCTTCGTGTGTCTCCTGAGCGAGTTCCGCGCCCAGACCAACGGCAGAGGCATCCGTTGTCAGAATGAGAGTGCCGACCGGACGAATATGACTTAGCAAAGGTGACTTCATCAATTGTATTTCTTAATGTTTCGAATGCTGTTTGGCACTCGTGCGTTCAATTGAATACTACTCCTGCCTGTTGGTTTTGTGAGAGGGCAGCTGTTGTGGCGTAGTTCCTAATATCCTTTGTGTACCATTCAGTAACTCCGAGAAAAGTTTTGACTTTGTTTGGTGTGGATGAAACTGGCAATCTGATGATGGTGTCAATTTTAGTGCTGAATGGTTGTATTACCTCGGGGCTAAGTTTGTGTCCACAGAAGATGACTTCCGTCATAGCGAAAGTGCATTTATATGCTTTGATGCGGAAACCGTGGGCCAAAGACTTTTGAACGTGGCCTCGAGGCGTTCCATATGAGAGTCAAACGTCGCAGTAATACGAAAATGTCGTCCAAATAGAGCGTCAACATGTTTCCGAGAACATGGGCCATCAGACTACAAAAGGTCACTGGCGCTCCTTTCAACCCGAACGGCATCTACATGAAGTACGGAAAGCGGTTTTCTCTTTGTCGGCCTCAGCGAATGGTAGCTGTAAATATCCTTGTTTAAGATCAATTGTGCTAAAGTGTCGCGCGCCAGCCATGTTTTCGATAACGTCCAATATGTTGCCTGTGGCAAACGCATCGCTTTTGGTATGGGCTTTTAATTGGCGATATTCAATGCAGAGACGCATAGTCCCGTTCTTCTTTATCTTTACAGGACAAATTGGAGATGCGCATGAGGACTTTGACGGTCCAATAACACCGTTATTTTGTAGCCTTTGAACTTCCTTTTCGATCTCATGTCTCCACTCGCTAGAGATGAGCCGGTACCTAGAAGCCACTGGTGTGTCATCTGTCAGCTTGATTGTGTGCTTAATGGTAGACGTTTGTCCTTCGTTTCCATCGTAAGCAAACATGGTCTGATACTTGCAAAGCAAATGTTTTAGTCGTCTTGATTGCTTATCTGTGATATGATTTCCGACCGTAATCTTGTCAACGTCTGGCAGTCATGTGGTTGTGCTGGTCGATGTGGTTGCCTCTGTAAACTCTGGTAAGCTCTGGTTAATATATATGTATGTATACGCCAGTGCAAAGTCAATTCTTTTCTCAGTTTATCAAGTAATACCATAGCAAAACCAACTACATTCACACATTAATTGCTTCCTAACATCAAAGACAAAGCAAAACAAATTCATTAAAAAACAAACATATCACATTTAACTAGCTGCTACATAAAGCATGTACTGCATACCACTCTATTATCTTTTACTGCCAAATGTCCCTAAAGTGCTGTCATCTAGATGTCTTGGTACTCTTCCAGTCTTGCTTTTGCCTTATCACATTCGTCTTTTTCCAACGGTTTGTTGCTCTCGTAATTCAACCAATCCTCAGGAGTTTTGTCCACAAAATGCCAATATTTCACGAGAGGTTTTCTACAAACAGCCCATTCTTGAATCTGTTCTTCTGGCTCGTGGACTAAAGTTGGGTCAGGAACAATTGACTTCTTTCATGGACGACAATCATTGTAATAGTCAAGAAACTCTGACAGGCTTGAAAGCATGGGATGGTCACCTCGCCTCACATCATGTCTGCAGCGTCGGTGCCAAGACACATGTCGAACACTGGATGCTTCCGATTACGTACACGGTTGCCATGAAAGGCAGGAAAAATATGACGAGCACAATTATGATCACTGTGCTCGTTCACGAGCGAGCATTTTGAACCACAAAGTGGGCACTTTGCTCGACATCCTTTTATTTTTGTCCAAACTTGTTCACACTCGTCACTCATGCTGTTAGCTATTATTTCTTGCAAATTCCCAAGTACTTTGGCTAGCAGCTCACGCATACTGGACTTAAACCGTGTACAGAGTACCTCAACTCGTGCAATAGGAGAATTGGTTCTTTGCGGAAATCTGACCAATCAGCCATCAGCAAGTTTCGAATACTAGCCGTCTCACTTAAGTCTTCAGCACGGGTTTCCAGATAATCTTTAAAGTCATGAAGATGACCTGCAGTAGTTTGACAGCTTTGTTGCCACCTTACTGCAGTGTCCTCTACCATCTTGTACATTTCTGAAACGCTCTCTGTTAGTTTATGCTCATTGGTATCTATTGCTATCTGTTTGCGATTTGCAAACATCTGAATGAATAATTTTTCAGATATGCGTTTACATCGACGCAATATTCCAACACCTCATTGTAGTTGCCTCTTTTAAATGAGCTATGATAAGCGCGTTCTGCTGTCTGCTCTGGATCCTGCATTTGCCAAAGAACTCGGTCACGCGAATTCGTGCACTTTGCTCTTTACCCATACCTTTAACTGTTCATTATACTCGTCGGCAAACCTTGCAGCGCGTTCCAGATCGTCAGCCTCGTTACTTGCTGTGGCAATAAAGGTTTCTCTCTTTTCTCTCTCATTCGTTCAAGTTCGTCTTCCTGTTCTGAAATGCGCTTTTCCTCAGCAGAGCAAACTACCTGATATGCTACTTGCTGCAAATTAACGATACGATCGTTAGTAAATTGAGCTCGCTGTAGCTTCAGTCTCTCATGATGTGTAAACAACACGAATTCCAGCTGTTTAACCTCATTACAGGCAAAAGAGCAATATCTGTGACAATATCTGTGTTACATTTGCCGTCTTGCGATTCGATCTTCTTCACGAACCCGTCTTGCAAATTTTGCACTCTCGTCTTCATTTCGTGAACTACGACGGAGTTTGAACCAATTAAATTTTTGTCTGACGTCGGTAAAAACATGTCCCATGCTTTCTGGATCACAGTAGATTTTGTTTTGAGATACTTTTTAACCCATATATTGTCACTGCTGTTAACAAAGTCTGTTGATTTTGACAATGTAGTTAAACGAAAGGCAGAAGACACGACGGCTAGTATCTCGTTATGTTGATGTCTTTCCCAAACGTGGCGAAATATCTTCAAAACTTCTGCCTCAAACTCTACGTTTGTCTTTCTTGTTTCTAGTAACCGTTTTCTATGCTTTGATTCATACTGCTTCCACAGGTGACCAAAGATCTTTGCTGCGTCAGACACGGACAATGACGATTGATATCCAGTACGCGTCAACTCTCCATCAAGTTGTAAGTAGAAGCTTCGCTCAAAAGCCTCTTTGTTAAGTCTGTGTTTAGCCAAATGCAGTTGTCTCAACCATGAGTAGGTGTGAATGTCATAAGCAGAATACAGCGGAGTTGCTAATTTGCAACGAAATTCTTTCTTTAGGTCTTCGTTGTACTTCTTGGCTTGAGTGCGTTGCTCAAAGTAATGAACTAATACTTTGTGCGTTGCTCTTTTCAAACTAGTTAGCTCAGACTGACACTCTTTGTCATACATTAGCACTGATGTCTCGTCTTTGACCGTTTGCAATCGTTCTGTGTGTTTCTTCACAACAACTCTCGCTTGTTCATTGAACTTGTTTTCAGCTTGTTTGACAAGAGAGGTCACGATTTCATTTATCTCTTTGTGAAGACGCAATTCATGAAGAGCTTTGTAATGCAATAATGTGTAACCGTACTTAGTGAGTGTATCCCACACTATACAAGCGTGTCTATACCAGGTTATAAGAGGCTCACTGTCGTCAGGCCAATCTAACGTTAAACGATCACCGAGCGTAGACTGTAGTATCTTTTGGCGTAGGGCAAACGCCTCTTCAGAAAAAGCAGCAGACGATGATTCTACAGTTCGTTCTTCCTGTTTTACTTCAGAAAATGCACTTGGAAGAAGAAAGATCGCGTCATGCTTCAAAGACACGAGATCATCAAGATTTTTCTGTCCACTTCCCATTGCTTCTCTCAGCATCTTCCTCATCAGTGTTAGCGAATCGCTTTGTACTTTAGTGTTACGATCTCCCTGGTCTCTCAAAACGAACATCATTTCCGTTCGGATATCGCCCACTTGCAAATAATCCATTGCGTATAAACAAACTTCTAACAATTCTTTCATTTGAGAAGAAATCTCTCCCTTATGGTTCACTATGACGGCATCTAACCGAATCGAGAACTAGAAGATATCTTCCGTCCGATATGCGTACGAATGAAGCATACCGACCTTTTGTGCATCTTCCGCCCGTGTGGCACACCCACATCCAAACAAGTAATTGAGCAATGTAGACTTAGCAGAACTCTGCGCGCCTATAACTGATACAACAAGCAAGTCACTTCTGTTCTTCAACTCAACTCTTAGTTGTCTCATTATATCTTGTATAAACTTGCTTGCAGTCATCTGTAACGGATTTCCTCGAAGTAATTGCATAGGATAACCTTTCAACACACATTGCATGTAAACTTGCTTAATTACCCGGGGATCTAGGCAAAGTTTGCTCAAATGATCTTTCACTGTGGTATCATCTTGCATCAAAGGAAAGTTCCATCAATTCAGTCCAAAAGAAGTCTATCGATATATCTAACTGATCTATGTGAAATTAAACTTCCTCCAGCTGACGTTTGATATCATCTATTCTGTGTTGACTCTGCATGCTATTCACTTTCCGTTTGATCTGCGTTTCTACTTGATTCTAGTTGTTCCATTAGATTTCGTCTCTTTCTACAAAGAGGATTGATATATTCCGCTTTCCACAACTCCAAGTAATGTTGGAATTCAGCCAACTGATGGTGCTTTTCCTCTGACACAAGACTAATAAATAGTTCGACTGGATGAGATATCTTGGAAAGTGTTTGCCGTCGAGTCTCCAACTCTCTCATCTCTTGTCCTAAATTTGCTAATTCTGCGTGAATCTCACCTCTATTCCCTTTATGTCCGATTTCCTGAAGTTCTTTCTCCTGGTGGCTATTTTTAGCCATAGATGCGTAAATTGCTGTTAGAGGAAAGAGACGGTCAGCAAGCTCGCCTTTCTTCGGATTACTTGCTTCAAGAGCTTCAAAAGTTTCTCTTCCTAAAAAAGAAAATCCGTCTAATTGCCTACTAAATTCGCTTCTGTAAGGAACTAAGGCCTGACCTTGTTCGGTTTAACAGGACACAAAACGCCTTTGAATAACTTGCGAGAATGGCAATAGTTGTTTGAGTTTGCAAAATATTGGTGTTATTTGATCTCTAACACATATGACAATAACTTTCGCTGCCTTTTTGTATGGCATTTGTCAAGGTCTTCGACGAGCATAACTTCTGCTATTCTATTAGGAAGGATCTCTCTTAACGATTGACTAATTGATGACGATTGTTGAAGAGCATGGGACATTTCACAACTGACAGAGACATCACAAACAAAATGGACAACCTCTGCGTTTGTGGAATGAAGATTACAACTGTTTAGTAAGAACGATCGTAAGCTGTCACCAAGAGAACCGCCAGGACAAAAATCATTAGCAGTGACTTGAACAAGTACTAGTGCTGCGACCGAGCAAAGAGTGGACAAAGCATAACGAAACGCTTCCTCATTTGTAAACCCGTGAACATCGGCTAAATTGAGACCGCAAGGAACGTTAGATTTGACGTCAAGTGCAAGATCAATAGAAGGGAAATGATATAAGCCGACATCAGCTTTGGCAGAACACACATCGGAAGAATCAAAAGTCAATGACGTAGTCCCTAGTTGTCCTTCCAACTTCCCTCTGCAGTACGTCTTTCTTCTGCAGTAAGTATTTGTTTACGTAGACCGTCGTCTCGAATGCCAACAACTACTCTGTCTCTCAGTATGTCATCCTGCTTTGGACCGTACTGGCACGTTTTCGCTAGCTCCTTTAGGGCAGTAAGATATTGATCGAACGCCTCACCTTGCGCTTGTGGACGCCCATTGAGCATGAACCTCTCAGATGATATTCGTTTCACCCAAGCAGTGATTCTCTACTAGTCGTAGAACAATGTTCAGGTTTGCCTTGTCCTCCTCTTTCTCGAATGGGAGTGCATTGTAGATCCTCAAGGCTTCCTGTCCGACACATGTGATGAATGTTGCAATCCAATCTTGTGCAGGCTGTGTTTTTCAGATTGGAAAGTAGTTCATACGATTCCCACAGTTGTTTCCACTCTCGCCACGTCTGCCCCACATTTCCAGTAAGGCATAACGGTCTGGGAAGTGGTATTCTTCCAAACATTCGCATTGGTTGATACTGCTGATTGATACCCATTCGTGCATCCACAGTCTCGTGACGTTGCTCTTCAACGACGACTTCGTCTTGTCTCTGGTCTCTGCCGTCGGTACGTATACGAATCAAGCGTTTCGACTATCGACCACTCTTGACACCATGTAACATGTAGGCCGAGGTCTGTATACTTACACATGATTGTGTATAGCAAAATCTATTATCTACGTGTGTATCATCATATTATATGTATGACATTAACAATAAGACTCCACCTCTTACACAAGCTTTCAGTTCACTGGCGAAGTGTGGTCCTCAAGTTTGGGGTCTACTAAATTAGACCGCAAACCACGCCCATTTTCTACTTTTCTAGCTTGCAGTTTGTAGACATCTAAGTAAATTAGTATCAATTTTAGGTTACAAATAAAATGTGGGACTGAGTACCATCAGTGTGCGTATAAAGGAGTGGAAACACTGTTACCGTACGTGCCAAAAATGTTTTCATGGCTCGCTGCGATCGTCAAAATTAAATGGCATCTCGATGACAATAGAATGTAGAAGACCAATTCAGTGCAAACGACGTTGAAAATTTTTAGCATTTTGTAATATAACGAGCAATATAGGTCTAGCTATAGTTTTTAATTAATATACCTGTGGAGAAAGTACTGTGAAGCGCAAGAAACCACTAGGGAGCGGAGCCGCAGGAGATTCGATTCTCCGGTCAATCGGGTTGTCGACCCTAATTAGCTAAACTTACTTGATAGATAGGCTACTGCATGCCTTTTTGATGCGCTCTTCTTTGACTCTGCCATTGCCGGATAGCGACGTCTCAAATAAGTGATGGCCATGCGCACTTTAAGTGTCCACGACTTGTCGACACTGGTTTTATCACACTGAAATGAAGATGTGTATTGTCACAGAGATATAAAGTTGACGTCGCCGTCGATCATCAACATACTACTCTGAGATTAAGCGGACTGTCACTGTTTAGTAACTTAAAATTATAGTTCTGCTTGAAGCGAAGTGGCACGCCCAAAATGTTTGGGAGGCTTAACCTCCCCCAGTCCCCCCCCGACGCGACGCCGGTGTTCAGTTAATGTTCAAAGTATGCATGCTTCTTTGAGAGACTAAACCTCTGCAACCGCTAGAGATTGAGGCAAAGATTCTAAGGTCGACCCTAGATACTACAAATTTTGCGATTTTTGAATATCTAATTATAAATTTGGTGATTTTAGGTATAGTTGTAGGCGGTATACATGATGACCGTCCTCGTCTACAGCTTTGTAGTGAATCTTAATTTGCAATATCTCCCTGTCCGAATTGGCATGCGCTGTTTAGGGGCATTCGGAGATTGTGTCTCGCAACTAATATGTCATCCTCTAGATACGTACTTACACTAAACATTTAGATATACATTATAAGAAAATAGAGCGCCCTCTGCTCAAATGTTACGTCAACTAACCTGGCAATGTATTATGATTATTTATCCATGCATCTGCATGCTCTTGCTTCTATTTGACACCTCGGAGTAAGCATGTGTACACCAGTAAAAAAGTGTAAAAGACGTCATTGCTATTTCCAATGACCCGTATGCAATAAAACTATTTCACACCAAAGCAGCTCTAAACTTAACGTTTGGCTGCAGCAAATGACTCCATTTCATCAGCAATGTTAGATATGTAGTCGACAACTATATGTATAAGAAAGGATCACTGAATCTCTTTCGGAAGTAGAGTTTAGGTTAGGAAAGAGTTTTCGTTAAAGTTCAAGCACGAAGCAACGCTTCTATTAGTCAGACTGAAAAGTCTCGTAGGTAAGATCTGTAAATTTCGCACAAACATAAATTAATATCAATAACTAACAATAGGTAAATTCAATTAATGAGAACCTGTCTCCTCCTCCTCGTTCTGTTGTTCCTGAACTGCGTTGGGTTGTGAGTAAGCTGTGTTTGCTGTCAAAGTATCACGCAACGCAGCCTTTGCAGATTCGGACACTTCCGTACGATCTTCTACATCAGCGTATACAGGCTCGGACTGCGAACCTTCCCCATTGGAAAACATGCCGTAAAGCCTGCTGGAGGTCAAAGTTTCATTGCCTAAGGCAGTAGTCAGGATATATATTAAAGTAATTGCCGCCACAACGGTGTATTCTTGAAAAACTACCTTGTGTTGTAGAGAGTTTTTTCAGTTTTATTGAAGGTGTGCCAGACCCAGCCAAATATTTAGACTGCACAATCACAAAAACATTAGATCATTAGATAAATTGTACAGGAGCGTGCGTGCACACACACACACACACACACACACACACACACACACACACACACACACACCGTGACACACGCCACAGCACAACACAGCTCAGCACAGCACAACACACTACATACACACCACACTACATACATACCACACTACATACAAACCACACCACACCACACCACACCACACACACCATACCACACAAAATCACACACATCACATACACCATACTACACCATAGCACACACCACACACCACAGTACACCACATACACCAGACCACACCAGAACACACACCACACGCACCACACACCACACATTACACCACATCATGCACCACACACACACACACACACACACACACACACACACACACACACACACACGCACACACGCACACACCACACCACACCACTAACTACATACCACACACACCGCACCACATGACACCAAACACCACACCACACTCACCACACCACACCACACCACACACCACGCTACAGACATAATATTCCCCGCTGACCTCAGGCAGTCCATATGTGCATGCGCGCGCGCGCGCGCACACACACACACACACACACACACACACACACACGCACGCACGCACACACACACACACACACACACACACACACACACACACACACAGCGACACGTGCCACAGCTCAGCGCAGCACAACACAGAAAACTATATACGCACTACACTATATAAGCACCGCACCACACCACACCACACACACCACACCACACCACACCACATGCACCACACCACACGACACCAGACCACATACCAGATCACACACCACATCATACCATCACTCACAACATCACACCACCACACACCACAGCACACAACACCAGGCCACATACCAGACCACACACCACACCACACCACATTACACACCACACCTACCACCACAAACCACACCACACCACACCACTCCGCACATTACACCACACCACACCAGATCACACTACACCACACCATATCACACACCACACAACACTACCACACACCACACTAACACCAACCACATCAAACTACACCACACCAGACCACACATCACACCACACAACAACAGACCACACACCAGATCACACTACACCACACCACATCACACACCACACCACACCACCACACACCACACCAAACCACATCAGACCACACCAGACCACGCCAAACTACACACCACAGCAAGTACACTACACACCACAGCGAGTACACTACACACCACACACCACACCACACTACACCAGGCCACACACCAGACCACACACACCACAACAAACTTTATCACACACCACACTACACCACCCACCACACGACACCACACCACACCACACCACACCACACCACACTCGTGTACTTTGCACAGGAACATACAACCACTGTCTATATATACTAGAATTTTAAAAACTTTTTCTCTGAAAAAAAAGAAATTGATGTAAGCATTGCATAAAAAGTAACATAAACAATGGATAATATGAACCAAAGCCAGACATCATTAGTGAATCCTACCAACCCCCACATTCCCTACATTTGGGAGTTGAAAGGATTCACTAATGATTTCTGGCTTTGGTTCATATTATCTATATAACTTGCTACTGTTACTTTTTATACAATCCCTGCATCAATTTCTTTTATGGGAGAAAAAGTTTTTAAATTCTAGTTTGGTAAGTTTTAGGAGCGCAAAAGCGCAACATATACCTAAGGTTTACATGTCTTCATTAGGGCCTGTAAGCCTTTTATAAGTATGTCTAAGATTTAGTACGTTTATATTAGTGTTAATTAAACCTGTTTATATGTAACAATTTTCGTTAGACATGATTCAGAGGTAGTTTACTCAAGTGGTCTATAGGTCTGCGGGTTACACGGTACCATGCATGGTATTCTAGCGTACGCTGCACGAATATGGATTCTAATTTTTTAGTGCCTTTGCATTGTTCTTTCTTCTGTGCTTGTGCAATTGAATATGCAACGGCAGCTGGAATAGAACCTGGCTTTATAGTCTAAACCAAAGATTATCACACACGGGATATGCGTTGTAAATGTTGGTTTTCCGTATAAATTGCTATGTGTACGTAATTATTTGTCAATTTTGCTCCTGTGTGCGACGCCGATCGCAAACAATTTCAGACTAGACCGGACAATGGCAAACATGATCGAATTACACAGTTTTGGTCATAAACTCTTTCATAAACGCGTTTGGTCTAGCCGATTGGCTCTTCGTCCATTGTATCTGGTTGCCATGGGACAAGCAATCGCAAATACAGCTCCGTGATTGGCCCAAACTGTGCAATAGCGTTGATGACGGTCGTTGCATCAAATCTGCTTGAAAGAAACACAATTTGCAATTAACATATTTTCGGTTTCTCTAGTCACCAAAAGAATAGAGTTTGGGTAATTGTAAAGCGTTTTCTCAAGTTTCGCAGCCGTACCTAACGTACAAAAAGAGATATCCGTGAAGAAGAAGAAGAAAGAAGAACAAATTGGCGCACGGGCCTCCGAGGCTAGCAAATGTTTGTTACATGATTAGCGACCAAAAGAAAAATAGGATATAGTACATGACGTACAAAAAGTTTTATTTCGCCGATTTTGCGAAATTTTTGTCTTCATTTAGTATGTTTTGTAAGCTCGCAAGAAAGACGACCACGCCCCCACAACGCTTGGTGGATCCCTACATACAGGAGACTACCGTATGTACCCTGTGATATTTATCTCTTGCCCTCACCGTGTCAGGAGCAGAGGAGTTATCAAAATCCGCTTGATTGTTTCGTACAGCAAAATGTTTATATCTAAAGAAAAAGCAAGCTGCAAAAGAATGTTTTAAAATGAAAGATGGCTTATACCTCATAAAGCAGAAAACCAAAACAATAACAAAGACAACGAGTGCCAATAATGTACTACATGTTCCAGCTATTATGGCAGTCAAACTAGTGCTTGATTCAGATGTACCTACGGAAATACATAGCAAAATAACAAAAATTAGAAAAACCAGAATATACATTGTTGAATTTGTGACTGTTGGCTATTCATTAGTAAGTACTTGTAAATTAATCAAGTCAGTAGGATGTTGTATTATACCTATTGTAAGACTTATTGCAACCTTTGTACTTCCGGCAGTATTAGTAGCTGTAAAAGTGTAGATTCCAACATCGCTTTGTTCAATTTCATAAACTATGAGAGTATAGCGGTTCAACGAGACTTCGAACTTGTCACTTTCTCTAATCACTCCTGCAGGACCAAACCATGTTCTGTTGCTAGGATTGTTTGGAACAGCAGGTGATGCTGCTGAGACTGTCACTCGAAGAGCAGCGGTAACTCCTTTTGGTACCGCAACAATCGAGTTTACGGCTTCCACAGTCGGACGAAATCCTGCAATTGCACGCAGTAAGCAGATGCGAGAATGTACCGTTTCTCTGTGTACTATAACTGCTTACATTGTAAAGCAAGCTTAATTGTAACAGTTGTGCTGCCGACTGTATTTGCAGCTGTAAATGTGTAAAGTCCAGTGTCATTTGGACCAATATCTTGAATTGCCAAA
Source organism: Corticium candelabrum (assembly GCF_963422355.1). NCBI lineage: Eukaryota > Metazoa > Porifera > Homoscleromorpha > Homosclerophorida > Plakinidae > Corticium > Corticium candelabrum. The sequence continues at coordinate 1,541,671 of NC_085094.1, forward strand.
CGATAACGATCTGTCGACAAGAAAAACTTGTTTGTTGCAGTAATTACTCCTGAAGGACCAGACCATGTTCTGTTTGCAGCATTGTTAGGAACATTGGGATAAACTGGTGGAATTGTCACGTGAAGAACTGCAGTAGATCCATTCGGCACAATGACAACAGACTTTACTACACGTAAAGTAGGACGAGCAGCTGCAAAAACATTTCGTAATTACAAAACAAGGATAATTAATTAATGATGATCTCACTAAAGATAAATTGGCATATTGATTAAATAAGAATTTGTTCAAAAGTTATAGGATATATACACACGTACCATTATCATGCGTTCTTCCCTCTTTGGATGAACTGAAATTGCCCCTACCAAAAGCGGTTGAGGCTTCAACACGAAAGCTATACGTTGTGTAGGGCTTCAAACCAGTCAACAAGATCGTGTCCTCTTCTGTGGCAGTGCGATAGAAAGGAGGTAGCAGACTTTGCGCCATAATTCGTTCACGAATCTCCACTCGATGCTGTGTTATTATGCCATTTCGTTCATTGAATGGCACGACTAACCATCTAATCCTGATTGAGTTGGAGCTTTCAGCCAATACAGAAATAATTTTTGGAGTTCCTGACGGCTCTATTAACAGAAAGAATATTAGAGTAACATCAATAGCAAAATATATCAAAACTCCCCAACAAAATCTGTTTGTAACGTATTAATACTGTCGTGCAACAAAAATACATTTCTTAGAAGTCACTATATCTATACTGTAGGACAATGTCAATTACATAAGCCAGTTAATCATAATTCAAAATTTGTACACTGCAGCAGTGCACTGGCTATCTTATGTTCTAGGCTTCCTAAACCTAAAACAAAACTAAACCAAAAGACTTTTAAAGTTTCGTTGCGAACTGCAGTAATATTTGAAGTATAGTTGAACAAAATAGTTTTAACTACCAACCTACAAATAAGTACAGCAATATTTCATAACTAAGGTACAACAGACGACTAATGCATGTCAAATATTAATGGCTGCTCTAAATAATAAAATCTGTGACTGACAGACACATTGCCAGAAACCACATTTAGAACTAATTTACTTGAACAAATAATGAAAACAGAAACAACAGCAAAATACCTCAATTGACAAACAATGACAATAGACATCAAAACGTAAACAGGATCACAGTAGTCTTGTGCAGTAAGACCCTAATTGCAGCAACTGCTATTGTGCTGTACTATTTATTCTATTGAAAGCTGTAAATAACCTGCAATATGTTATCAATCATGATGCGTGAAAGTGTCCAATTCACTGGATTGGCATGATAAGAAAAATACCTATACTCTTGACTGGAAAAGGTGAAATTTGAGCCACCTCATATCTGCATCAGTCCATGACTGTCAATTCTTTTTCTCGCTACATTTAAGTTGCCATGCACATAATGGTTCAACCTCAAAAACCTTAAACTGACCTCATTAGATCACATATCTAACCGTCACATACCAAAGTGCACTTCAAACGTTATTGCCAAATATTTTTATCAAAGTCAAGCATCAACAAAAATAATATACAAGTAAACATAATAGATCTCAGTTTATGTTGCTCAAGTAAGTCTAAATAGATTTCGTTAACTTTTAATTTGTTTAATTGTGACGTGCTAACCAATAGAATGTTGTGTACAATATCATCTAATTTCGAAGTGCAAAAGTTACTTACGATATTGGTTTAATCAAAAAAGTGTCCGAACATGGACTATAATACTGTCATCGGCAAGAAACGTACTACTTCTGGAAGCTATGAATACTATCCTTGTATGGTTTATCAATTACAATGTGCAAAAATTGTCCAAATTCACTCATTTTGCATAACAAGAAAACACAATCCCGACTAACGTGAGAAGAAATTTGAGTCACGAATGTCATTTTTAAACTAAAATGAAGTTTTCAAATTAGATCAGTCTACTTTGAAAGCATTACAATAACCTCATTATAGACCACGTATCTAAACCTCCTGTATTAGATTGCAATTCAAATGTTACTGCTACGTTTTTTTATCAAGTCACAGCAGCAAAAAGAGAATATAGAAGTAAAAATATGTGGGTCTCAGTTTATGTTGCACAGGTACTAAAGTCTAGATAAATTTAACTTGAATTTCCTTAACTATACAATTCAGAACGCTAAGCAAAAAACTTTGTGTACCATGTTGTCTAATTCAAGAATGCAAAATATATACTAAATGTTAGCACAAATTTCTTTAAAATAGATAAGGTTAATTCAAGTGCATAATTCTCAAACTTATTAAAATTAATTTTAGTTTAATTAAGCAATAGCACATACCAAAAGACAAATAGGGCATGCAATTTCTCTGCTTACTGTCTTGGCTTGTGAGAGCCACAGAAGAAGAATCACTGAAGTCACCTGTTCCTATAGAATTTGTGGCTGCCACTCTAAACGTGTAGTTTGCATATGGATGTAGTTTTGTGACAACATATGATGGCTGTTGGCTGTTAGTGTTCTCACCAGCTGACCATTTTGTGTTGTCAATGCCACCAGCATATTGAATAACATATTGAACTATTGCGCTATTGCCATCAAAAGAAGGACTCCACTGCAGTGAAACAGATGTTGACGTCACGCCAGTGAAGATAACGTTGATAGGTGCAAACGGTTCCTCTACAGTAGAAAAATAGTAGTAATTCAAGACTTCGTAAATGTAATACGAGTGAACAAGTTATGTAGATTACTAAACCACTTCCGATCTGTGTGGCTATGGGGCTTTGTCTGCTCAGAGGCGTTTTGTTTAAATTTCTTTGTGAAAGACACCTTCCAGAAATCCTCTACAACGGCTCATGCAATATTAGTTTCTTAATTGAAATTTAGAATATACCTATATTCTGCGTTGAATTAATTTTAAAATAAGGCGTTCTCTGTGAAGTCACATGTTCAGGTTTATCTATGAGCCTCCCCACTTTTGAGACCCACGTGTCATGCTTCTGGTGCCGTCAAAATGGTCCAGCAGCATCTGCATTGGTTTGTATGCTGTAGCGAAAGACAAGAGACAGACAAATCACTAAACACGTACCAAGTGCCCATATGAAAGAGCTTCCACCAAAGCAGTCTTATTCACATTTGTCAATCACAAGGTCTTGTTGAAAATGCACAACTAACACACCCATTTGCAATAGTCAACACAAAGCAATGTTTCTCCTACCTTGCAAATTATATACCAAATATAAATTTAGTGTAACCATGGAGCAGCTTGGGACCTGTCGTCTTGCATTTCACCATTTAACAATGCAGGCAATTTTAGCAATCTTATATTATGAATTTTGTAATCACATGAAACAGTTGTTTGTAGGATTTAGATAAATTTTCAAGCAGTGCGCTTGGAAGAAAAATGGTGTCCAAATTTGTAATAATGCTCAGGAAGTCAGTCAATTATTCAAAGCTAAGGCTAATTGCTGTAGATCAAAGAAAGGGTATATACACAGCTTCGGTTACTATAATGCAATGGAAGTTTCTTACCCAACACAGTGAGTTGAACAGGTCTTGATGATACACTTTGCAAGATATTCTTTGCTACGCACACAAAATTGCCAGTATCCGAGGTAACAGTTGGTGTTACTGTTAAATTGCTTGAAAGAGTTGGCACTCCAATGTTGTCCACCCCTGTTGCTTCATCGACTCTGTATGTGTTAGGGAGTATTGTATCATTGTTCTTCACCCATTCAATTGATGGTGGTGGAAAACCTACTGCTGTACATTGCAATGACACAGCATTTGGCTTCCTCACATCCTTTACAATTGGACTGATGATAATTGATGGAATATCTAAAAATTGCAAATACTTAATCAATTACTGTGTATTCAAATTCCTGCTTAGGAAAAAACATTATCATACATTGAACAGTAACAACACTGCTTGCTTCATTGTGCCCTACCAAATTGCTGAAAAGACATCTGTATATTCCTCTGTCTCTGAATTCTGATCTTCTAATAAGTAAACTTGATGCCACTTTGATTTCAGACATTATCTGGTTGGTTTGAACATTTCGTTTCTGATCATTTGAAGAAATATCTTGACCCTCATGTTGCCACAATAAACTTGGTATAGGAAAACCAATTGCTTCACAGGTAAGAGAAATATCACTTTGAGAGACAACTGTTGTGTTCTGAGGTGATGTCATAATGTTTGGATAAACTGCAGCAAAAAAGATTAATACAACACTAAAAATTGAAACCTAAATAAAACAAACCATTTACAACCAACTGAGTACTCGATTTGTCCATCTTCATTTCAGCTAGATTGTTCATTGCAATACATGTATACGTCCCTCTATCTTCATATCTTGTTGATGTTATAATGAGTGAGCTATTAGAGTCAATAGAAAACCTGTCACCGACTGCCAGTGTCTCTTCGACAGAATTCCCAGGTACTGTTCTCTTCCATGAAATACTGGGAGGAGGTTGACCAAATGCAATGCAACTAAACACAGTGGTACCTGGCTCAATGGTTGTCTGTGAGATTGGAGGTGATGTGATTACAGGTGGGACTACAAACAAATATGTGACTATTTCAGACATAATTGAATAAACATAGTCAAAATACCCTGCACATTGAGTGTAGCAGTAGCAGTCACAACTCCATGTGTATTTGTTGCAGTGCACTTATACTCTCCACGATCATCGTATGTCACATTAGCAATGATCAGTGTTCCATCACTTGTTGCAGGCTGACTGAAACTGAATCGAGAATCAGAACCATCAGAAACAGTCAAGTCTCCCTTTTGCCAAACATAGTTGGCAACTGGCTCATTAAACGTTTGACAGTGAAAAATAGCTGTGTCACCAACAAGAGCATTTGTGTCACTTGGTCTTTCTACAAACTTGGGAGAACCTAAATAAAAACAAATTGCAAAAACATGCATGCTAGAAAAGTAATTATTACGATAATGCCATGCCTTGGATAGATACTATAACTACTTCACTTCCAAATCCTGCTTCATTAGTTGCCGTGCACCTGTATCCACCACCTGAATACAAGTCGATGTTCTTTACTAACAAGCTAGCAACCATGTTCATAGCATCATATGATTGATAGAAAGCTTCCGGACCACTGAGACTAGTGCCAGTGTTGAAAAGATCACCACTAGTTGAATTTGTCCAAATTATATTTTCTGCCTTTACTGCAGGAAATGCATTACGAATGTAGACAGACAGCATAAGACTAAAGTTTTCAACACCAGCATGTGTTTTGTTCACAGCAACAACAGTTGGTTTTACTAAAAAGACAATGAGCAAATTATTACTATACAGGTAATATACACATAATATTCAGAGTCTACCAGCAGAATGTATGTAAACACACAAATCCATTAAAAAATTCAATACCAAGTGCGCCACACATGTTGCTAGTAATCTCACAATCTCAAGCAGATAAGTGTTTCATTTAAATATTGAGAAATACCACTGAAAACAAATAGACGTGCAGTTGACAACAACAGCAAACAAACAATACCAAATAGCTGGCAAGCCTCAACAAACATAGCCAACTTCAGCAAGCATGAATATTAAATAGTAGCCACCAACTTGCTATTTACCAACACAATACAATAAAAAATGCTTTCACTATTAATTAAGCACATGGAAATGTTATTCAATTAGTATAAACGCTTCCAAACATGCATGAAAGAACCACCTGCTTAAAACTAATTAAGAAATAGTGCACTGCATGCTCCAGTGGTCAGATCACTCCCCTCACAGGGTTTGGCCATGCAAGACTATGGTGAAGCTTTGAGGTCGATCACTCCCATTATTTAGTTGAACAACGTTTGATGTCCGGCTGCTATGCTGCACACTAGACTATTACTTACTGTGGTATGTATATCACAGTATGTTTAATTAAGTTTGATAATCCTAGGTTAATCGGACACTGACGAGTTTAGCATGACATGCTCTACCTTGCATACAAAATATATTCAGTGCACTGCTTTCACTGTAGCACTAAGCTCTGGCTAGGGCTTAGCGTTTGCTTACGTCTTGTTTGTTGCTGCAGAAGTTAGATGGAATGCCACAGTGTCTGATGAAAAGAAGCAAGTGATGAAATAAGCTTTTGTGTAAGACTCTAGATCTAAGCACTCTCACTAGATTTCACATTGCTCACATGTCTGCGAGATTTGACTAATTAGGTTGCTAAGCTTGAGATGCGATACAACAGAAAATTGAGCAACAGAAAATTGAGCGGGAAGTCAAATTGCATGTGCATTAGCAACGTTATAGTAGACACTGTACACCTACATCATGAAGCTAGTGGACATCGTAAAACAAGCCTGCATAACGCAGCACAGAATCACATGTTCTTTACAACAAATTAAGACTTGGAACAACTTGCTTATACCTTAGAGCTGTAAATGGAAGATATGGCTTAAGTCTGTATATGCCACAGCCTAAGTGTAGCTACGATCTAACGGTGTTTTAATTTGAGCGCGGTTTGTATGCAGGATATTCACTAAAGTACCATACCATTAAAGATCAAAAACAGATGCACTACTGTTGTAAAGTTGTCAATAAAATCTGCAACTTACATTGTAGGTCTGTATAACTCATGGCTTACATGCAGCTATTATTAGATGGTGACTCATATGGAAAGATTTAGACAAAACTGCAACTTTTTCAAAATTGAGATTCTTTCAAGGGTGACTTTATGGGAGGTTGTTGAAGTTGCATTTACCTGCTTCATTTAGAACCTGTCTTGCTGTTTCATAACATGAGTCCATGACAACGTGGAATCTGACGCCACAGACATACATGTGGTATCCCGTGTTCTTGCAGCCAATTTGCTCAGTGTGTCACCCTTGTGCTGTCAAGCAGTGAGGTTTGAACCAGATAGTTAGTATTGCATAAATGTATGTGCTCTGATACGTGCACACACACAGCATGCACACACACACACACACACACACACACACACACACACACACACACACACACACACACACACTCACACACACACACACACACACAAACAAACAAACACACACCAGTGGCCGATCTAGAGTAATAGAAAAGGGCACTCTTCAGTGCCATAGGTATAATGTCATCAACTTCATGACGTTACACATTCGCAATGTGACTCAAGATCAGGGCAACTAAGCAATTAGGACATATGTACACTACATACCGCTTTATTGCAAATTAATACAAACCAACTTTTGGCAAACGATTTAACAATGACAAGATTTCTTAGCCACCATTGTCAAGTGCTTTCCTGGACGTGAATTTGGTTACAAAATTCGATGCTGCTTAAGGTCATATCAAAACCACAAACGTGATGCTCATCAGCTGTTGCTCCACAAGCTGCCATCCAATTAAATTACAGGAAAGCATTCACTACAGTAAAAAGTAAATTCTGAGCAATCAACAAAAGGGCACTGCATCTACTAGCTGCTATGTTTGATCAACAGCAATATAGCATTCAGTTCAGTCTATTTGACACCCACCAAGTCCTTCAAAACCCAACATCACTTCAATCGATTTCTGCATTCAAGGAATCAACAAAGAGCATTTGTCTTGGATTCTTCAGGGCAATGACCACAATGTAGTCCAAAGGAATGTCCTTGTGCACAAAAAGAATAACCAAATCTTTAAACCTGTCTTCACCCATAGTGCTGGTAAGCTAAATTCTTACATATGTGAGGGCTGCAGTAAAGTTCTCAGGTTCGCATGCCACCAGTTGCTTCTTTGCGAGAGGAGAAAACAGTTCACTTTGTCCTTCTGTTCTCTCTCTCTCCCTCCCTCTCCCTCTCCCTCCCTCCCCCTCTCCCTCCCTCCCTCCCTCCCTCTCCTCTCTCTCTCTCCTTCTCCCTCTTCTCTCTCTCTCTCTCTCTCTCTCTCTCTCTCTCTCTCTCTCTCCTCTCTCTCTCTCTCTCTCTCCCCTTCTTGAATAAATATTTCAATGCTTACATAGGCTTCAAATAAACATCTGTAACAAGACTACTGTATACCACAAATGTCATAACTAAGAGTTCAGCTGACTAGAATACTAAAGCAAGAACAACAACGACACTGATACATTGTTAAAACATGCAAAACACAACTAAATTAATTAAGAAAAGTCTACTCCAAACCTCTAACTATATCTGTCTGGTTTCATTTTAATTTGGAGGACGTCTTCTAACAATACAAGAAACCTTCTCTTTTATGACCTTGCTATTTGTGTTTGTAAGCATAAACTCAAATGTCTCCTCAATAAATTATGAAACTGAGTAGATGACATTCCAAGAGCAAGAGGAGCCATTTTCGATGCGTTGTAAAGAGTTGACTTGGTATCCTTACCCCATCGACCAAACACCACCATAGCAAAGGACGAAAGAGATAGCCCAATTCTAAAGACTTTTGTAAGTAATTTTAATATATTCTTTGCCTTCTCTCGTTCTGCTGCTGCGTAACCTGCATTTGTGAAGCTTTTTATATATATAGAACCAAAATGTTCTAATAAGTGCAGTGTGCCTTTGTACAGTGTGGTAGGGAATAGGGTAGAAGCAATGGAATTCCCTGGAGGATATCGCAGACAAAGGACTACATCACTGTTAGCCATATTTCTGACTCTGATTTGGTTGCTTCCTATATATAGCCATGTCGTGGTATTACAGCAGTATAGTACTGTGGTATACTTTATGGCAGGAATGAAGGCCATCAGTCATTCTCTGGCAAGACCACTGCATCCTAGTTGCTTGCATGATTGTTGCAGCTCCTGCCCCAGTATGTACTTGGTAATCTAGGATGAGAGAGTGGGTCTGATATTGCGCAAGTATTGCTCACTATAAACCATTCCATGCACAGTTCTGCGTTGTCCATCGCACATTGACCGGTGTCATCACTGAAATCAGTGGACAACCGTCCTATATAGGTATGCATTGTCTAATTGACATGGGACATACCTATCCCAAATGTTCACTTCCAGGAAACCAAACATTCGTAATCTGCCGCAAACTCCATTTCGTAAGAATTAAATGTTTGTAAACTCCCTCATGTGTTTTGAACACGTGCAGGAAGTGTCAGTGACAATGAGGCTCATTTAATACTTCGTTCTCAACATGTCCAGGGTTGGCTAAGGCTTAGCCACCAAGGGCAGCACAAGCTTTAGGTTGTTTGGAGTCATGCCTCCTTATCTGAAACCTTATATAAAGACATATAATATATCAATTAATTAAATTAACTTGGTTTATAAAATTGTGCAGTTGAACAAACTATTAGTTATCTGTAAGCTAGTTAATCAAAAGATGAGATAGAAATTTCATCAAACTCAATTAATCAAAGTTTAATCAACTGGCAGTCTTCCACTACTTACTCATCCGGATGCTGCCTCATCACAAAACCATATATGTATGCATTGACCTCCAAGTCTCCAGACAGCAAAGACAGAGACAGTATACTATAGAAATAAAATCCTCTGCATGATTATTACTCAACTACAGATTTTAATAGTAACCATGACCAACATGTCAGGGGCCCCATTTGGCCATCCCTGATGTCTGATTTGTTGGCTTGCAAAAGGCAATTGCATCCACAAATGAATAGATCGAGTAACTGGAAGAGCCTTCAAAGAACAATTGCAATTGAAAACGCGGTAGTTTAGTACAACGATGAGCTACATCTGAAGATACCTAGGTTAGGTCGTCATTGCGTTTGACAGCCATGAACATCATTACAGTTTCCAAACATGAATGTCTTTGGTTGAATTATTTCAATTCTATGAGTTTTTTGAACGTTGTTTACACAGCCCAATGAGCCAGATGTACATAATAAAATGTATAAAATAAGTATAAACCAAGTATTGATGGATAATTGAACTACAAAAGTTAGTAAGCAATTTAAGTTAGCAATTCTTTGGAATTTAAGAAATTTGTGAAATTAAATAACTTACAAAACATTTTCTGATTTACGGTATATTGTTGAGAAGGCTAAGCCATACAATCCCTAAAAGGAATATTATTCTGAACGCAAGCAAGGCAGTTTGTGTGAGCCCCGGCCTGAAAGGGGTGTGTGTGCCCATGTCTGGATCTGCTACTGCACACATACCACAATACAAAGTGTACACCAACACAAATAAACACAAATAGTATAAATACTACAATGCTAAGCACAAACAAGCAATAGTTTAAATTTTACCTTGAACTGTCAAAGTTGCACTGTTGGACATTACAGATGGTTCTATGTCATTCGATGCAGTACAGATAAAATCACCATCATAGCTTTTCTGAATGTTGCTAATTGTAAAATGACTTGTTGTTGTGTAGAGAGTGCTATCTGAACCCAACACAATATTGTTTACTGCTAAAGGAGAAATAATAGTTCCTCCCGTTGTTTGCCATGTAATATTTGGTTCTGGAACTCCAGTTGCTGCACAAGTAAACATCACCAAATCAGTCATGTTACGAATTTGAGATAGTGGCTGAGTAGTAAAAGTTGGCGAAACTAATCATAAATAACAAAAATACTGCAAATTGATACACAGCACTTCTATACAACAACCTGTGCATAAGATACCTTGAACAACTAGACGTGATTCCCTGCCGTCAACTTGTCCAACTGTATTGATAGAACGACAAAAGTAAATACCAGCATCAGTGTAATGGCTGCCAGAAATAGTCAGGCTTGACGTTGTTATCAAAAATGGTCTTCCAAAGAGTGGAGATGTAGAAGCCGATGATGCAACTATAATATATCTTCTGTTATTTGCTAGAATGTCTTCATTTTTCCTCCATTCAATAAATGAAACAGGTGCAGCTGAAGCAGCACATCGTAGAGCAGCCTGAGTCCCTGCTAGTACAGTCACATTCTCAGATGATGATATAAATGTTGGAAAAACTGGAAACATTGCTTATAGTTAAACACACTACACTAAGACATTAACCATAGTGATATTAAACCTTGTACAATGACATTGGTTGTTGTCTCTACAGGAGTTGTAAACACAGGACTTGTAACACTGCAAACGTATGGGCGTGTATCACTGGTGATTGTATTGTAGATAGTCAAATTGCTTATCACTGCAAAGACTGTTTTGCTTGAGCTTTGATTAACATCAAATTTTACAGAATACTTTGCGCTGTTGGTGATTATGTCATTTGTATCAGCTACACGCCATTCAACCATTGGTTCTGGGATGCCTGTAGCACTGCACCCAATTGAAATTTGAGATGGAGTGGTAAAATTGACTGTAAAAGAACGTTCAGGAAACCTAATCTGAGGTGCAACTGCACAATATATACTCAAATTTAAATGTAAAAAAAAAAGCGAAATGTCCTCATTGCTCACCATGTACGATTACTGTTTGAACATCAGCCATATCTGAGTAAAGCAAGTTACTTGCTGTGCAGACATAATCACCAGCGTCTTCTAAAACAGCATTTCCAACAACCAAAGTTCCATTTGGCCAAAGAAAATATCCAGAACGTGATACATCAACAGATTGACTGTCATGTGTCCAGCTGTATGTAGGAGTAGGAGTGCCTGTTGCTGAACAATGAAGAGTCAAGGACCTGTTCCTGACAACAGAAATAAATAATGGTCCTGATGGAATAATAATTCTTGCAGCAACTACACCATAAAATAGAAATTACCAAACAACATATGCAAATCAGCACATCCTACCATTGACAGTAATAATCACTGTGCTTTCACTGGTTCTTATATCTGAAACAGCTGTCAGTGACCGCCGCACATCATTTGTAGCAATACACTTGTATTGTCCGCTGTCTAATCCTTGCACTGAATTTATGTTGTAAGCCATGTATGGATCTCCATTAGGTAATTTTCCAGAGACTATCATTGAGTTTGTAAGCTTCTGATCTGACCCTTCTCGATATAGAGCAATGTTTGACTCAGGTACACCGTGAGCACTGCAGTTGAGAGTAAAACTTTCTGTCTCATTAACAGTTGTGTTGGCTAAGAACTGGTTTATCATTACAGGAACTGCAAACACATGTTACCCATCAGAAAGTTGACACATTTACACATTTGCAGCAATTTGTTACCTAGTATGAATAGTTGAAAAGCTGCTGTTGCACGTCCAGCAGCATTTGTCACTTCCACAGAGTAGTCACCACTCAAAGTCTCTTTCGCAGTAATAAAGATTCTATCATTAGCTTTACTGAAGCGATAGTCATTGCCACCCGTAATAATTTGGTTTCTAAACTTCCACACAATGTTAGCAGGAACTATTTTTGGAAAGACAGTATCTCCATTTGTAGTCATCAGCTCAAATTCTTTTTCCAAATCATCTCCAATTACTGCAATATCCATGGTGGGTGAAACAGAGATTTCTGGAGCAACTGCCACAGTCAATAAATACTTTCAAACTACATAATTTGTGTTCTAAACAAAAAGTTGTACCTTGGACTCTAACTGCCACTAACTCACTCTGTGTTTGTCCACCAGTGCTTACTGCTATACACCTGTAGTTACCATCATCATTCACTGTTACTGTTTTAATCTTCAGAGTGCCAACAAGCTCTCCCTGAACATTCGTAGCTGTTGAATAGGTTATTCTCGTGCCACTCACCAACTGACGTCCATTATGTTCCCATTTAAAACTTGTAGGTTTAGGGTCTGTTCCAACAGCAGTTGCTCTGCAAGTTACTTCAAGAGTTCCACTTTTGTTCACAGCATTAAAGGTTGGATTTTGGGTAATCACTGGAAGTCCTACAAGAGGAAAAGAGAGTTGAATCATTGCAAAGGTCACATCTAACAGAATCAAATATATAATACCTGGAACTATGACCATTATAGTAGCTGTCCCACTACCAGCTCGATTAGTGGCAGTAAAGATGTAGTTACCTGCATCACTAGCCACAACACTGTTGATGATGAGAGTAAGTCTGTCACTAGAAAATACGAATTTTGTTCCATTCAATTCAGTTCCATCCTTTTGCCAAGTCCTCTTGTCATTTAAAACAATTGGATTAGATTCTGTAATAGTGACTTTTAGGACAGCATTGCTTCCCATTACGCTGGTCACATTTCTGTTCACAGCTGTAGCAACTGGCTTAACTGACAAGAGCAACAAAATAAATCAAACTGCAAAGGAGTCTACAGTATTTGAAATTTTACGGTAGACGTATTCGTCACCTTGGCAACCTCACAAAATTTTCAGTTGCCAAGGAATTTATGACCGTTACATATATCTCATAAATATGAAACAATGACACCGATTGTTCTGGTGAGTAAATGCTATCCCAGAACCCCAGAGGTGCCACCCAGTCTGACGTAGAAATATACAATAATCAATATACACATGAATGGACAGACAGACAGACAGACAGAGAAACAGACAGAAAGGCAGACAGACAGACAGACAGACAAATGAACAGAAAGGCAGACAAGACAGACAGACAGACAGACAGACAGACAGACAGGCAGATGTACAGATAGACAAATGGACAGACAAATGCACAGAGACAGATAGACAGACAAACAGACAGATGAATAAACAGATGGACAAACAGACATATGGACAAACAGACAGGCAGATGGACAGAGACAAACAGACAGACAGACAGACAAACAGACAATAGACAGACACACAGACAAAGACATCCTGACAGCCATACACAAAGACAGAAAGGCTAATGGCCAGACTAAGCAGACAGGCAACATCGACACTGTACAGTGTTGTCTCAATTGTTGTCCATCTTTGTAAACTACGTCTGTCTGATTGATATCGTATTAAAATACATGATAATCAATAGGATTGAATAATTAAATAAATGAAGACTTCAAGCATACCTTCTACAGTCAATGTGATTGTAATAGATGCACTGCCAACAAGATTGGAGGCTGTAAATTTGTAGTTTCCTGAATCAGTAAAAGCAACACCTTTTATAAACAGACTGTATTGATCTGTAGAGAAGTCAAATTTGCTGTTGGTTGTAATTGTCCCTGATGGACCAGACCATGTTCTGTTAGCAGAATTGTTTGGAACATCAGGTGAAGCTCCTGAGACTGTTACTTGCAGCATGGCATTAGATCCTTGAAATACAACAACAGACTGAGTCATTGCAGCTACTGCAGGAGCATCTACAGAATTCAAAACAAAGTTTTACATAAGCATATCTACAAAGACGTAATGCAAAAATACTCACAAAGCACCGTGAGAAGAGCTACAGCACTGCTTGTTCCCTCAGAGTTTGTTACCTCACACGTGTAATTTCCATTTCTAGATTGTTCCACAGATGTAAGTGTCACCATGCCTGTCATTGTAAAAGCATTAGAAACCGTTTGAGATACTGCACCACTTGCAGCTGTCATTTCATGCTTCCATGTGATTGAGGGTAGTGGTGTTCCAGCAGCTGAGCAGACAAAAGATATGTTTGAACTAGGAGTGACTTGCTGTGATTGGGGTTGACTTGTTATAATTGGCAAACCTAAAGCATCAAAATTATAGATGACAAATAGCACATAGCAATAATACTTAATTCAACCTGGCTTGTAAAATTCAACTTCATCAAGAAGAAGTCTACGAGAAGCAACCAAGTATATGTACTTCCCTACAATCGGATTGACACACTGAATATAAATAACTATTTCTGCTGTTGAAGATATTGTTCCACACGCAGTATTGTCCTTTCCTCTGTTGGTTGTTGTATTGCCAATGTATGCAGTAGCTTTGAGTAAGTCAGCACGTCGTTTTCTGTTTCTCTCTGATGATATTTTCACCAAAGAAACGGTTGCAAACTCCATCAATTCCAGTCTCCAGTAATCGTCTGGATTTTGATCTCGAAGTGAACGATAATTTGTTACATAAGCAGCAGTAGTAAATCTATCTACTGCTTTCCAAACGTGACTTAAGTCTGAAGTTTGTGAAGATGCAGTAACAGAGCCTGTTGCATATATGTCCAGTAGTTTCTCTACATAAGCAATATACATACTAGAAGAACCATTCATGGTATTCGTACACTGGAGCAAAACGATTTACCTGTGATGACGTGAATTTCACACACCTGCAGTTGAGCTGTGCCACTAATACTCACAACAACATATTGTCCAAGTTGAGCCTTACCACACACAAAACTGTAAAAGTCTCTAAAATTGTTTTCATATGACAAAAGAGGTCCACATTGGTAATTGCGAGCATTATGCAAGTTGCCTCCCACACGTACAGTTGATTTATTTCCTCCACTATCATAAAACTTGACATCAACCTTTGTGACCAATCGTGGTCGTTTTAAATCAATTCTGAGAAATGGGTCAAGACCACTAATCGTAGATGCACACTGTGCTTCAATGTAGAATTCATTACCATCAATGGCCAAGTCAGCTGTTCTATTTCCATCGTTACCTGGACTTTGAACAGCTTCAGCTTGAATAGAACTAAAGTTAACAGTTGACGTTGATCCTAAATATAAAAATTGACTACATGTTTATTGCAAAAGAAAATAGTCTAGCACTTACACACCTGTTTGTACATTGAGCATAACTTCACATATGGCCAACTGCCCTGTTGTAGATGTAGTGATGTAGACATATTGTCCTACTAGAGTTCCATTGCAATTAAACGTTATGACTTCCACCCCAGTGCTATCAGTAAGGCTGTCACCACATTGAGCTTTCTCATTCATTACATTTAGACTAGTTCCATTGCTCACATATACTGTAAGACCATCTAAAAGAGCTCGAGTGGTAGCAGCAACAATTCTTACATTGAAAATGTTTCTCAAAATTTTTAAATCCAAACGCCACCATGGAGCTAATTCACTTTGTGACAGAAAGCAAGCAAAATCATATCTTTCACTGCTTCCTTCAATTGCCCACTGAGGAGGGTAGTATGGTGCAAAACTAGACGCAGTTGCCGTAGCTGCTGAATAAACATCAAGAAGCTGATCTGTAAAACCACAAAATACAAAAAAAATTGAAATAGAAATAGGTTGCAAAAGCAGTTTCCTACCCTCTTCATTCTACTCAAGTCCAGAATTTATTTACTTACTTATTAGTTAATTAATTAATTAACTTACTTATTAATTAATCAATTTATTAATTTCCAACTAAACAATAAACAAATACAGTAGACAGCCACTAATCTGGACATATAACAGTTATATGAACAGCTCGTGCCTGCCACATAGTCATCACTTAACCATAAAATCAGAGGTGTAAATCAAAAGCACAAATCAAACCACTGTACAGACAAAAAAGTAGAGACATTTTTCACAAGGCTTAGAATTAATTAAGGCAACTTTCCCAGTCTTCCTTAAGCTTGAGGGTTCAACCGCTTCCCCATATCCAAGCAAGAGATACCGCAGCACCTGTCACCTTGAAGGGAGAAACTGACTAGACTCTCAAACCTAAGTCTTGCTATGGTAATTGCAGATAGCTACAATAGTATATGGTATATAGCCCCACACATGCAATGATGACCACTGGTAGTGATAATACTCCATACATGAATGAATCAGTTATCAGGACACCCTCTAGACTCAAAGTGGTGCTCTACTGTAACACATTCTACAGAGCAAATCCCAGGACGGCTAGATGTATACTGCAGTGCGCTGCGACAAAGATCAGATATTGCTAGCAACAAAAACATATCGTGTTTAATATCAGCCAAACAGTACTATTGTTCAGTGCGACTGAACAATACCTACATTGAACATAAATTGGTTGTAGTAAATGGATGCAAATAATTTAGTACACTCTTGTTGATGCCTAGAGTGTTATTGGACCGTGTTTAAACCAAAAATGTACTGAAAGTATTTCAGTGGCATGACTGCTTGCAAGGTCTAGATAAAAAGCTTTAGTTTAATTATGTTACGTGCAGCTTGTCCTTATCCTAGACATTCCAAAACGTTCTGGTACTCCATGCATGTCTCCTAAAGCATAAAACAAACAGCATAAACATAATATATTGCTTGCCAAATATTATTTCTAAAGGCAAAGTGAAGACGACTATCCCCTACATAACACGACCTTGCACGCAGTTGGAAGTGGCTTTGCCTACAGTTACAACTATTTAATGACAGTCCTTATTACCTGCCACTTCCACAGCATGGACGTTCGTCATTGCCAGGATGGTGTAATAGGTATATGCGTACTACACCTGTCACGACCTTTTTCTACATTGGCATCAGCCTTCAACATGCTGAAATGCTGATGTGTTTATCAAACATATAGTTAATGTCGTCTTCAACATGTACACCACACTAAGATTACACTGACTGTTTGGTAAGTACCCAGATGAAAACATGGCGCTTCTGCTTAACACACCTACAAAAATTGGGGAGGCTTTGGCTAGCTCCCCAATGCTACACCAGCATCTAGTTCCAACTCTAACTCCGGCTATATAGACTCGACCCAGTCTCTCTCTGCCCTCGTCATACCCCAGATTGTCAATCCATGCCGTAGAGAGACTGGTTTAAGAGCGCCCACCGATGTCACTAAATGCACTAAGAGATTGCCATTATTGCACCTCGTTACCGATCTGTATCAAATGCGGAGTTTATCAGACGTATATTGTTCCAATAAATGGCTCCTGGAAGCTGATAATTTATGCAAGATGTAAACAAGCAGCCAACGATCCCGTACGTTGTCAAAGGCAAGCACGCGTTACACTCCAACACATGAACTGCATCTCGGCCGTTTCTTGTCTAGACCATTTGCATTGAATTCAAAAGCTCTTGGAGCCAAACTCATAGCACAAACGACGCGTAAGACGCCCAAATCGTCTGACAAAAGACGAAACTCCTGTTCAAAAGCCGTGCTAACTCATCAATGCGAATCTAGGCGCAGAAAGCGATAGGAACCTCTCTCCTGGCGATTTGTGAAGTGTTTGCACGCCACACCTTTGCAACCGCAGTAAGAGCGGTTACCAGGCATGTGGGAATGTGCCCAAGGCAGCTGGCACACAGTGCATACTATGGCAGCATTTATTGACGTCAGCGGGCGGTCTAGAAACACCCTCTCTCCACCAGCAATACTTTGCTAAAGTATTTCCTTAGCTTCTTAAGTAATTGCCACATTAGTCACTTAGCAACATGATTTGATCCTGTCTTTAAAATTCTTACTGAAATCTTACCCGACAATGTGATCCAATACATAGCTACCATCCTCCAACACATCAAACGTATCGACTGATTATTTGACTGCATGTATTACGTATTAGTGTAGAATCTGCTAAGAATATAAATTCAATATAAAATCTTTACAAAGAGTTTGCCTAAGTGTAAATAAACGATTAAGTAAGCAAACCTACCTGAAAGCCATCTAATTCAAGGAAAAACTAGCAATTAGCAGTGATAGAAAAAATGTCCCGTATGCCAGTGACAGTTTGCTGCCCTAGCTAAAGCAAAACAGTAAAGATCAGTGCGACAAAAGACCAGCGATTTAGTGAGAGCAAGTCACAAGGCAAACCTTTCAATAAGCTAACTCCTGGAATTGAGATGTTGCTCGCCACGCTTTTTGTCATTCCCGGATGTCAATCAGCGCGGCACCTATCCGGGATTGACGAAAGCGCGGGGTATGTGTGTGTACATACCAGTGCGACACACTTACACAGTGTACGTCGCATCAGATTTCATGGTCTGCACGGGTAACCAACGAATCTTGTAAGTAACAGAGAAAGCGCTAACACAAGCCAAGCAGCTGTTCAAATCGCAAGCTACTCTAGAGCTGGATTTACAATATGGGAACGCTTGAGCGTCGCGTCGCGTGCGTCCAGTCACGTTGTCTTGCGTGGGAGAGGCACGTATCGCGTCACACGCGTCGTACCATTCACAATACGATTTCAGCGCGCCGTAGACTTCGCTGCCTGAATTATTGAACTGACCACTCGCGCTTCGATTTTCTACTAGCACAACTCTGCCGGAACCCCAACTTGCTCAAAATCAGTTTCTACCTTGCACGCAGGTCTTTGTACATTTTACTGTTGATCACCCACAAGCAAGGACAGCTCCCTACACAATCTAGAGATCGCTCAACGTCGAGTAAAGCGCCGAAATCAGTAATCATTGCTCACGAAAGCCACACGTGCATTTACAGTTGGCTGTGATTGGTCGAGATCAAGGTGCTACTTCTGACGCGACGTGAACAGCTACCGGTTCGACGCTCAAATAGAACTTGGTTCTATTTCGACGCGTCGTGTCGCGAGCGTCGCGTCCGTCGAACGTCGCGTCGCGTCGACCATTTACAATTTGAATTTGTATTACGCGGCGTGACGCGACGCACGCGACGCGACGCTCATGCGTTTGCATATTGTTTATTACGCACAAAGTAGTCTCGCGTAGCCAGACCCTTTTCGCTACCCGAAACTTGCCAGAAAGCGAAGATAATGTCCCGTAAGTCAAGGTCGCTAATAATTATAAATTGTTTTAGTAACTTACTAACTCCTACTAGTAGGATAGACCCGGCAATTTAGCGAGAGCAATTGCCCTCTAGGACGAACCTTCCAAGGCAAGAAAAGTTGTACAAAGAAGGTACTTTAAATAAAATAATGAATCGACTGACCGAGCTATCGTGTCGGATGTCTGTAGCTATTGGACGAGGAGGACTGTGACGCTAGCCATGCAAGTAACTCGGTCTGATCGCAGCTAATTGCTAGTTATAGAACGAGTGTAAGCAACTATATATAAATGGAAGGAAAGGAACGTCAGAGACACATAAATACCCTAGCCAACCATAGCTATACCATCCATCGATCAGTCTGCAAGAGGTGAAGAAACAACAGTGTGACAGCTTTTACCTGCATGTACGCCAATGCAAAATAATGGAAAGCAGTCTATACGTAGGAACCGTGTCTTTATCCAGTACACAAGCAGAAAGCAGGCGCTGATCCAGGGGGTTTGCAGGTTTCAATAGACCACACATACCTCAGTCAACGCATTTGTATTGTTAGAGGTGCAAATGGCCCAGGCTTCTTAAAGCTTAGCTAAATTAAATGGCAACAACTATGGCAACATATCTTTAGCAATGTACGTGTCATGTTATAAACTCCCTAAATCATCAAAACTGTTTAATTAATTAACAACAGAATCTAACTGCATAATGCCTATGCTACTGCTAAATAAACGTTAAGTAAATTACATGCAGTGCAGTTATGTCTCTTTCAAACAAAGACGGTATGAACAATCTTCGTGAATGATTTTGTACAAACTTCGTCTGATGGTACCCGGTCTTTGTAATGCGTGGCGATAACTGATAGGTCTGCAAGACGTTCCTCTGCCATTGTAGACCTTGCATAAATCTTCAGTCTCTTCAATACAGAAAATGATCTCTCTGCTTCTGCAGTTGTGAGAGGCAGCTATCAATAGCAGACGATGAACATTCGGGTACAACCGAGAGTATTAGGCCAGGAGAAGGTTGTTGGACATGTCCTTCTTGCACTCTTGCCCTCTTTATCTTGCTTCTCCATTTCCTGGTATTTGTTTGCCATACTGACTGCCACCTTCTTACTTCAGACTTCGGGAATGGAAGATCGGCTTGCCAGTGCAACATTCCATCTATACGCTTTCCATTGGGTCAACATTAGAACGAACCAGAAGGGTAGGCATTAGACACAACAATGCTCGGACATTGTCTTGCTCACCATTAGATCGTTCGCTCATCCGAAGAGCATTGAGTCTAGAAGAGGTATCGCAACAGATCGTTTCTAGTGCTCAATCGGACTCTAACTGGGTGCATTGCTCGTTTTTCTTGGAACAGATTCGACGGATCCAATACTGTCTGTGATTCGCAGAATGTCTTGATACCACAATTCAAAGAGTTTGCCTAGCCTGCCTTGTTGCATCAATTCTTTCAGTTACTGAATGAACCGTTTCGTACGCAACAAAGATATCCTGGTTACGAGTCGGAGTTTCGCTGCCAGGTCTCTTACTTCGTCAAGAATCTGTTTAGTTATTTTTAAATACTGAGAATGAGCACAATGCGGCTTCAAGACTTTTTGCTGTAACTCCGAGGCTAACGAAATGGGGGAGGGTTGCAACTCCCACAACCTCTACCCTAGATCCGCCACTGAAAAGAACACGCTCATGCACATCATGCATAACGTTACTGTGAGAAAATATCTACTAAATTAATGTACCGTAATGCTACCGAAAAACCAATTCTTAGGCCATGTCTTTGCAATCTAGTGCGACGGTAAAAGAGGACGACACATAACGTCCTATCGGATATGACTGCGTTATGACGCAGGCGCTAATGTAGAAGAGGACGACAGTAAAAGGTGGTAAAACTCAGTTACTGCTCGACACTATAGAACTAATTATTAAAACTGTCAAGGTGGGCGTAGCCTGTCACATTCGCTAGGTCGGACGTGAAATAGCCCACTATAGATAGCACTGCACCTAACCGTTCAACATTAGAAGACAGTAGGAAGCGGTACACACATTAAAAGTAGGCCAAATAGAACGCGACGAATGAAAGAGGTCGTGTGTATTACGTGCTAGCTTTCCTGCTAGATTGCAAACACATGCAGATGAAGCACCATACACCTTCTTCTTTTGCGTGTTTACACGACTTACTTGTTGAGATTCAGTTTAATGAACTAGAGATGACGATAAGTAAAATGGCTCACCTTCAAATTGACTGTAGGCTCCAAGAAAGCCTGTGAAGACTAGAAGAACGTCGATCCATCGCACTGGCATCATGAGACCGCTTCAAGATGAACAACACCAAATGAGTCGCCGTAAGTTGCTATAGCTACACTCTGTCAGTCGAACTGAACGAAGAAGCGACTGGAACGGCGTTGTCGGTAGACCACGTGATTAGAGGTTCTACTTAGCGTTCCTCTGTCACGTGATCACAGATAGACCATTATACGCGTGTTTAATGCTTCTAACATAGAAATACTCGGGACACATGTGCTATTTAATTAAATAAACTTTTCAGCGCATTAAGTTAATTAAATAGAATATGATAGGTATATACATTCATGTAGAAAATCCTCCTAGACACAGTCTGCAGGCACGTCTAGTAAACCCACATGCAGGCCGGTAAATTGTTTGAGGTGCTAAATTTCCAGTTGACAACAAACTCAATTAATTAATTACGCCTCTATATATATAGACGGTACACGATGACCGCCCCGACGAGCTTTGTAGATCACGAGAATCTTGCCATCTCCCGGACCTGAAATTGTATGACCTGGCTGTTTCGCAGAATTGTCGAAACCAAAAGAAGTTAGCGGAGTAGCGTGCAAGATCCGAAGCCCGTGCAGGGCCGGGTCCAGAGGGGGTTAAGGTGAAACCCCCTTTTGCAATAAGAGTGGTTCAATAATTTCATATAATTTCATTAGAAAAGAGAAAATTAGTAACGCTATAAATGGCTGCTAACGGTGAACCCCTCTTTCAAAAATTCCTGGATCCGGTACTGCAAAGTAATGAAGTAATTCTTCTTGCGTTGTTCTTTTCAAACTAGTTAGCTCAGACTGACGCTCTTTGTCGTACAGTAGACTGGTGTCTCGTCTTTGACCGTCTGCAAACGTTCCGTATGTTTCTTCACAACAGCTCCTGGTTGCTCATTGAACTTGTTTTCAGCTTGTTTGGCAAGAGAGGTCACGATTTCATTTATCTTTTGTGAAGACGCAATTCATGAAGAGCTTTGTAATGCAATAATGTGTAACCCTTACTTTGCTAATGAGTGTATCCCACACTATACAAGCGTGTCTATACCAGTTTATAAGAGAGGTTCACTGTCGTTAGGCGATTCTAACGTTGAACGATCACTTAGCGTAGACTGCAGTATCCTTTGGTGTAGGGCAAACGTCTCTTAAAAAAGGCAGCAGACCGTGATTCTACAGTTCTTCCTTCCCGTTTTACTTCAGAAAATACACTTGGGAGAAGAAATATAGCGTCATGATTCAAAGACACAAGATCATCAAGATTTTTCTGTCCACTTCCCTTTGCTTCTCTCAGTATCTTCCTCATCAGTGTTAGCGAATGGCTTTGTACTTTAGTGTTACGATCTCTGTGGTCTCGCAAAACGAACATCATTTTCGTTCGGATATCGGCCACTTGCAGATAATCCATTGCGTATAAACAAACTTCTAACAATTCTTTCATTTGAGAAGAAATCTCTCCCTTATGGTTCACTATAACGGCATCTGAACAAGCCATAGCCATCACAGGTAATTTGATTGTCAAATACGTGACCACTTCCTTCCAACGACAAAAGACTAAAGGTACTGCAACCGCTAAAGACTGAGGCAAAGATTCCAGAATCAACCCTAGATATTACTACAAATTTTGCGACTACTGAATATCTAATTATAAATTTGGTTGGTTTAGGTCTAGTTGTAGGCCTTCAGACGGTATACGTGATGACTGTCCTTGTAGAAAACCTTGCAATATCTCCCTGCCCGAATTGGCATGTACTGTTTAGTTATTATCGAAATTGTTATGCAGCTCACTAAGAGCAGTAGTGGTCTGGCGTGCAAGAAGCCAGCGTATGGGACATTGTGTCTCGCAACTAACATGTCATCTTATCTAAACTTACATTAATTAAACGTAAACGTATACATTCAAAGACGATAAAGCGCCCTGTGCTCAAAGGTAAACTAACCTTGCAATGTATTATGATTATTTATCCATGCATCTGCATGCTCTTGCTACTATTTGACACCTCCGGAGTAAGCCAGTGTGTACCAGTAAAAAGTGTTAATGACGTCTTTACTATTTCCCAATTACCCGTATGCATTAAAACTATTTCACACAACAATAGCTCTAGACTTAACGTTTGGTTGCAGCAAATGGCTTTATTTCATCAGCAATGTTAGATATGTAGTCCGACAACTATATGTGTGAGAAAGGATCACTGAATCTCTTTCGGGAGAAGAGTTTAGGTTAAGAAGAGTTTTCGTTAATAAAAGTTCAAGCACGAAGCAATGCTTCTATCAGTCAGCCTGAATAGTCTCGTAGGTAAGATCTGCAAATTCCGCAACATACATAAATTAATATCAATAATTAACAATAGGTAACTTCAATTAGTGAGAACCTGTCTCCTCCTCTTCGGTCTGTTGTTTCTGAACTGCGTTGGGTTGTGAGTAAGCTGTGTTTGCTGTCAAAGTATCACGGAACGCAGCTTTCACAGATTCGGACACTTCTGTACGATCTTCTACGTCAGCCTAGACACGCTCGGACTGTGAACCTTCTCCATTGAAAAACATGCCGTAAAGCCTGCTGGAGGTCAAAGTTTCATCGCCTATTAAGGGCAGTAGTCACAAAATAAATTAAACTAATTGCGGCCACAAAGGTGTATTCTTGAAACCACCTTGTGTCGTAGACAGCTTTTTCAGCGCGCACACACACACACACACACACACACACACACACACACACACACGCACACACACACACACACACACACACACACACACACACACACACACACACCGTGACACACGCCACAGCACAGCACGGCACAGCACAGCACAGCACACTACATACACACCACACCAGACCACACAGCACACCACACACTGCATACACCACTCCACACCACACCAGACCACACACTACACCACACCAGACCACACACTTCGCCAGTCCACACCACACCACACCAAACCACATAAACAGCACACCGCACCACACCAGGTACACCACACACCACACCACTCTATACCACACCAGACCACACGTCACACCACGCCACACCACACACTACACTACACTACACACCACACACTATACCGCACCACACCACACCACACACTACACCACAACTCACCACGTACGCCACACACTACACCACAACTCACCACGTACGCCACACACCACACCACAACTCACCACGTACGCCACACACCACACACACCACACACCACATCACAGCACATACACACCACACTACACCACACCACACACACCACACCATACCACACCAGACCACACCAGACCACATACACAACACACAACACCAGACCACATACACAACACATCACACCACACCACACCACACCACACAACACCACACCACACAACACCACGTACACCACACACCAAACAACACCGCACACCACACTACCACTCCCCACCCCACCCCACCCCACACCACACCACAACACACCACACACCGCACGCCACACTACACACACCACACCACACCACATTACACCACATACACCACACCACACCACACCACACCACACCACACCACACCACATTACACCACATACACCACACCATACCACACCACACCACACCACACCACACCACACCACATTACACCACATACACCACACCACACCACACCACACCACACCACACCACACCACATGATATAACACCACACAGACCACACGCACACCACATCACACACGACACCACACCACACCACAGACACCGTATTCCCCGCGGACCTCAGCCAGTCTGTCAGCGCGCGCGCACACTCACACGCATACACACACACACACACACACACACACACACACACACACACACACACACACACACACACACCACGCGCGTACTATGCACACATACATACAACTACTGTGTATGTATATCGTTTGTCTCCTGCCTTCACCGTGTCCGCAGCAGAGGAGTTATCAAAGTCCGCTTGATTGTCTTGTACAGAAAAAATTTTATATCTAAAGATAAAGCAAGCTGCAACAGTATCTTTTAAAATGAAAGATGACTTATACCTCATAAAGCAGAAAACGAGAACCACAACAAAGACAACGAGTGCTAATAATGCACTACAGGTTCCAGCTATTATGCCAGTCAAATTGGTGCTTGATTCAGATGAACCTACGAAAATACATAGTATAATAACAGCAATTACAAGAATCAGAATATACATTATCGAAGTTGTGACTGTTGGCACACCTTCTTCTAGTATAAGTTCAAGAGTAACAGTGTCACTTCCAACGTCATTAGACGCTTTGAAAGTGTAAGTTCCGACATCATGAGAGTAAATGTATAAAATAAGTATATGCCATGTATTGATGGATAATTGAACTACAAAAGTTAGTAGCAGTTTAAGTTAGCAATTCTTTGGAATTTAAGAAATTTGTGAAATTAAATAACTTACAAAAACATTTACTGATTTACAGTACATTGCTGAGAAGGCTAAGCCATACAATCCCTAAAAGGAATATTATTCTGAACGCAAGCAAGGCAGTTTGTGTGAGCCCCGGCCTGAAAAGGGGTGTGTGTGCCCATGTCTGGATCTGCTACTGCACACATACCACAATACAAAGTGTACACCAACACAAATAAACACAAATAGTGTAAATACCACAATGCTAAGCACAAACAAGCAATAGTTTAAATTTTACCTTGAACTGTCAAAGTTGCACTGTTGGACATTACAGATGGTTCTATGTCATTCGATGCAGTACAGATAAAATCACCATCATAGCTTTTCTGAATGTTGCTAATTTTAAAATGACTTGTTGTTGTGCAGAGAGTGCTATCTGAACCCAACACAATATTGTTTACAGCTAAAGGAGAAATAATAGTTCCTCCCGTTGTTTACCATGTAATATTTGGTTCTGGAACTCCAGTTGCTGCACAAGTAAACATCACCAAATCAGTCATGTTACGAATTTGAGATAGTGGCTGAGTAGTAAAAGTTGGCGAAACTAATCATAAATAACAAAAATACTGCGAATTGATACACAGCACTTCTATACAACAACCTGTGCATAAGATACCTTGAACAACTAGACGTGATTCCCTGCCGTCAACTTGTCCAACTGTATTGATAGAACGACAAAAGTAAATACCAGCATCAGTGTAATGGCTGCCAGTAATAGTCAGGCTTGACGTTGTTATCAATGGTCTTCCAAAAGTGGAGATGTAGAAGCCGATGGTGCACTTATAATATATCTTCTGTTGTTTGCTAGAATGTCTTCATTTTTCCTCCATTCAATAAATGAAACAGGTGCAGCTGAAGCAGCACATCGTAGAGCAACTTGAGTCCCTGCTAGTACGGTCACATTCTCAGGTGATGATATAAATGTTGGAAAAACTGGAAACATTGCTTATAGTTAAACACACTACACTAAGACATTAACCATAGTGATATTAAACCTTGTACAATGACATTGGTTGTTGTCTCTACAGGAGTTGTAAACACAGGACTTGTAACACTGCAAACGTATGGGCGTGTATCACTGGTGATTGTATTGTAGATAGTCAAATTGCTTATCACTTCAAAGACTGTTTTGCTTGAGCTTTGATCAACATCAAATTTTACAGAATACTTTGCACTATTGGTGATTATGTCATTTGTATCAGCTACACGCCATTCAACCATTGGTTCTGGGATGCCTGTAGCACTGCACCCAATTGAAATTTGAGATGGAGTAGTAAAATTGACTGTAAAAGGACGTTCAGGAAACCTAATCTGAGGTGCAACTGCACAATATATACTCAAATTTAAATATAACACAAACAAAAGCGAAATGTCCTCATTGCTCACCATGTACGATTACTGTTTGAACATCAGTCATATCTGAGTAAAGCAAGTTGCTGTGCAGACATAATCACCAGCGTCTTCTAAAACAGCATTTCCAACAACCAAAGTTCCATTTGGCCAAAGAAAATATCCAGAACGTGATACATCAACAGATTGACTGTCATGTGTCCAGCTGTATGTAGGAGTAGGAGTGCCTGTTGCTGAACAATGAAGAATCAAGGACCTGTTCCTGACAACAGAAATAAATAATGGTCCTGATGGAATAATAATTCTTGCAGCAACTACACCATAAAATAGAAATTACCAAACAACATATGCAAATCAGCACATCCTACCATTGACAGTAATAATCACTGTGCTTTCACTGGTTCTTATATCTGAAACAGCTGTCAGTGACCGCCGCACATCATTTGTAGCAATACACTTGTATTGTCCGCTGTCTAATTCTTGAGCTGAATTTATGTTGTAAGCCATGTATGGATCTCCATTAAGCAATTTCCAGAGACTATCATTGAGCTTGTAAGCTTCTGATCCGCCCCTTCTTGATATAGAGCAATGTTTGGCTCAGGTACACCGTGAGCACTGCAGTTGAGAGTAAAACTTTCTGTCTCATTAACAGTGTTGTTGGCTACGAACTGGTTTATCATTACGGGAACTGCAAACACATGTTGTCCATCAGAAAGTTGACACATTTACACATTTGCAGCAATTTGTTACCTAGTATGAATAGTTGAAATGCTGCTGTTGCACGTCCAGCAGCATTTGTCACTTCCACAGAGTAGTTACCACTCAAAGTCTCTTTCACAATAATAAAGATTCTATCATTAGCTTTACTGAAGCGATAATCATTGCCACCCGTAATAATTTGGTTTCTAAACTTCCACACAATGTTAGCAGGAATTCCTTTGGAAAGACAGTATCTCCATTTGTAGCCATCAGCTCAAATTCTTTTCCAAATCATCTCCAATTACTGCAATATCCATGGTGGGTGAAACAGAGATTTCTGGAGCAACTGTCACAGTCAATAAATACGTTCAAAATACATGATTTGTATTTTGAACAAAAAGTTGTACCTTGGACTTTACTGCCACAAACTCACTCTGTGTTTGTCCACCAGTGCTTACTGCTATACACCTGTAGTTACCATCGTCATTCACTGTTACTGTTCTAATCTCCAGAGTGCCAACAAGCTCTCCCTGAACATTCGTAGTTGTTGAATAGCTTATTCTCATGCCACTCACCAACTCAGATCCATTATGCTTCCATTTAAAACTTGTAGGTTTAGGGTCTGTTCCAACAGCAGTTGCTCTGCAAGTTACTTCAAGAGTTCCACTTTTGTTCACAGCATTAAAGGTTGGATTTTGGATGATCAATGGAAGTCCTACAAGAGGAAGAGAGTTGAATCACTGCAAAGTTCACACCTAACAGAATGAAATACAATACCTGGAACTATGACCATTATAGTAGCTGTCCCACTACCAGCTCGATTAGTGGCAGTAAAGATGTAGTTACCTCCATCACTAGTCGCTAGTTGGTATTCGTCAGATTGTTCGTATATCCGGGACACCGTGGCATAAGCATCCCACATTTGGCGCCAAGTACGCCAGTTGCACACTCCGTCGCCCTCGACGCATAAAGGCCTGGGCGTTGTCAACACTCCTTGCATCAGTACCGTGCTTACCTGATTGGGCGCTGTTCGGGATGCGGCATCTCTGTCAGATTCCTCGTCACGCTTGGGTTGCTCCTCAAGCCATTTGACGTTTCCTTCAGCCATGGCAACGACTCACTCCTGTCACCATGTATCAGGATGCCGATGGGTGATGTACACTGCACACTGTGGTAGTCCGCTACTGGCTGTGCCCGCGTAACGTAGTATTAATATTAATCCCCTTACATCATCCTAGATATTATGATAATGCAAATTTTGCAATTTGTGAATATCTAATTATAAATTTGGTTGTTTAGGTATAGTTGTAGGTCTATGATGACCGCCCTGCAGCCAACCACGAGCAGTAGTCGTCTAACGTGCAAGAAGCCAGCATTTGGGATATTGTGCCTTGCAACGAACATGTCATCTTAGCTAAACTTACATTAATTATACGTAACCGTATATACATTCAAAGACGGTGGAGAGCCCTGTGCTCAAATGTTAAGTCAACTAACTTTGCAATGTATTATGATCATTTATCCATGCATCTGCATGCTCTTGCTACTATTTTACACCTTGGGTAACCGTGTGTGTACACCAGTAAAAGTGTAAATGACGTCATCGCTATTTCCCAATTACCCATATGCAATAAAATTATTTCACAAGAATAGTTCTAAACTTAACGTTTGGCTGCAGCAAATGGCTCTATTTCATCAGCAATGTTAGATATGTAGTCGACAACTACACTGTATATGAATAAGAAAGGATCACTGAATCTCTTTCGGAAGAAGAGCTTATGCTAAGAAGAGTTTTTGTTAAAGTTCAAGACTGAAAAGTCTCGTAGGTAAGATCTGTAAATTCCGTAACAGACATAAATTAATATCAATAACTAACAATAGGTAACTTCATTAATGAGAACCTGTCTCCTCCTCTTCCGTCTGCTGTTCCTGAACTGCGTTGGGTTGCGAGTAAGCTGTGTTTGCTGTCAAAGTATCACGCAACGCAGCCTTTGCAGATTCAGACACTTCCGTATGATCTTCTACAGCAGCATATGCAGGCTCGGTCTGCGAACCTTCTCCATTGAAAAACATGCCGTAAAGCCTGCTGGAGGTCAAAGTTCCATTGCCTAAGGCAGTAGTCAGGATATAAATAAACTAATTGCCACCACAACAGTGTATTCTTGAAAAACCACCTTGTGTCGTAGACAGTTTTTTCAGTTTTATTGAAGGTGTGCCAGGCCCAACCAAATATTTAGACTGCACAATCACAACAACATTAGATCATTAAATAAGCTATACAGGAGCATGCGGGCACACACATCACACACCACACACCACATCAAACCACACACCATACCACACCACACCACACCACGCCACCCCCACACACAACACCACACCACACCTCACTACATGCACACCACACTACATACACACCACACAAAACTACACACCACAGCACAGCACAGCACAGCACAGCACAGCACACCACACACACATCAGGAACACCAAACCGCATACACCACGCCAGACCACGTAAACCACACCACACCAGACCACACCACATCACACCAGACCACATCACACACCACAAACCACACCAGACCACACACCACACACCAGACCACACACCAGACCACACCAGACCACACCACACCACACACCACACCACACCACAAACTACACCACACCACACATGCCACACCAAACCACACCACACCACACTACACCACACCACACACGCCACACCAAACCACACCACATCACACACAACACCACACACACCACAGCACACCACACCACACTACACCACACCACACCACACCACACTACAGGCATGATATTCCCCGCTGACCTCAGCCAGTCCGTATGCACACACACAAAATGGACGATGGACAAATGTTAAGCTCTCCACGTCTTTCGACGTTGACCTTGAGGTCAGTTGTGGAGATAGCTCCCCTGCCTCTAGAGACAGGGCCTCCATGCACTACGTGGAGTCTTGGCGCCAGCGCTACAATCCACCTGGAGCTTGGCCAGAGTACCACAGCTGTACCGAAGCCGATCTGGCGACACACGACTGCTGCATCAAGCATGTCCCATTCGTCGTCACAGACGGTGCCCCACAATCCACCTACAGAACGAAGGCGACAGGCATGCTTGAAACCTTGCAACTCATGTCATTGATTCTGATGTTGTGAGGCGTGAGCATTGCTTTAAATACTGACAATGTTGTATGCAAGTCTGTCGTCTGTTTGAGTATCTAACTTACTGATGTAGGCTTCAACTCGCCCATTTTCTGCTGTCGTTCCATCTCGCAGACGCACAGCAGCTGCACACAGGAACAATTAAACTCAGTGTAAAAACATCGATATCCTATGGCAATCAAAGATGTGCCTCTCTGTGGTGCATACAAACAAACCACATTCTAGGGAGATGGTTGTGATCACAACTTTTGCAAAACATGATTTGGTTTGGTATCATGAAGAAAAAGGAGGTGGTGAGCTGATGAATGACAAGATGAGGAGCACGAGCTAACAATACAACACCGGCCTCCATCATTTCTGGTCAGGTGATCGAACTTCGAAGTCGGTTGGTCGCCAGTCGGAGGCAAACTCAGCATCTAGACCTTCACATGCACAGTGTACGGCACATATGGCTGCAACTGGAGCACAGTTGTTACAAAGGTTGCCGTTTCATGATGAACCAGCACGTGATTTGCTGATCTATAGCTACTGGG
>NC_085094.1:1573649-1628649 GCF_963422355.1 Corticium candelabrum
ATCACGTGACTCCTTATCCAATTAATCAATAATCATTTTCCAATTACTTTAATGAAGTAAGCTCCTCCTGGTTCTTCATCATCACCTTCTCTCATTCCGTAGCTACTACGCAACCTGGGAAAAATGTTTCCAGCTGTGTAGGTTACAGATCAAACAATAGCCGGCTGCAGATCAGCAGAACTCCGTTGAACTGCAAGGATGATGTGGAAAAATCGACAAACACTTGCCACGCTAATGGCGATTGTAGACATGCAAGTCCGCGCCTATGTATGCGCCACTCTTTGGATTGTAGAGATCCTATTTTTACAGAATCTTTGGAGGCACAGGTAAAATTACACTCACAAAGCGGCACCAGTCCTGTCTGCACACATAGAAATAAGTTTTTGTTCATTTTTCTCGTGCTTCGATTGCTGCGATCTCACGCTTTAGTTAGTATGTGCCCACCATTCTATTGCTAATTAACTAACTGACTTTACACGCACCGCCTAGCAATAATCATTAAGGTAATTTAATTGCATACATAATGTCAGAACAACCAATCGCAACATGAGAATGACATATTGTGTCCCTAGACCAATCTTCGCCTTACAGTGGCAACTTCATTTCTGGTCATGTGAACCCCATGCAAAATCACACGCATTACTCCACCACGTAAGGCGAAGTTGGCCTAGCGTCGAGGGTATCCCTGTGTTTTTGCAGCCCTTTTACTTAGGATGTCACCCTTGTGCTGTCAAGCAGTGAGGTTCAAACAAGTTAGTTAGCATTGCTTAAAATTAAATGTAAGTGCTCTCACACATGCACACACACACAGCATGCACATGTGTGCACGCACGCATGCACACACAAACACACACACACACACACACACACACACACACACACACACACACACACACACACACACACACACACTGCTGTATGCTTACACTACCCTGACCTACCCATCTCACTAGATTCGTACGCATATTACAGCAGAACTGGAAAATTCCATTGTTCTTAAAAAATCTAGAGTAGGTCTGCTAATAAAAAATTTGCATTGTAAATTAAATCTCTCTGTATGCTTAATTAAGCCAGTATTGTTCAAGGAGGAAACCCTTGAACTGATGGTCTTCAGCATTTCAAAAGATGAGAGATCTAACTGTGTCTCAAACATTACACTAGTCAGGTAGAATTGCCAAGCTGCTTGTACGATCACTTTTGTGTTTTTTAATATCACCAGCTTCAGCTATGATATCTGTTCTGACATAAAATGACACATTATCAGCTCTTTTTGTCTTCAATACATATAACTGGTGTGATTTTTGCCCTACTCACTATCCAAGAGTGTGACCTCATGCAATAAATGTAGCTAAACTTTCAAAGCTCAACTATTTGTCTTGAATAGTTTGGTAGACAAGACAGTTGTCTACTGTTTTTTGGCCATTCTAATTTCCCATGACACACACACACACACACACACACACACACACACACACACACACACACACCAGCAGCTGATCCAGAGTTTCAGTAGAAAAGGGCACTCTTCAGCACCCCACAAGCTGGTATAATGTCATCAACTTAATGATGCCACATATCTGCAACGTTACTCAACATCAGGACAGGCACAATTATTAATTAAGCAATCAGAACATATGTACACTACATACTGCTTTATTGCAAGTTTACACAAACTAACTTTTGGCAAAGGAATTAACAATGACAAGATTTCTGAGCTACCACTGTCATGTGCTCTCCTGGACATTAACTTGGTTACAAAACTCGATGCTGCTTAAGGACATGTTGAAACCACAGATGTGATGTTCATCAGCCAGCTGATATCCAATTAAATTGCAGGAAAGCATTCACTGCAGTAAGCAGTAATTTGTGAGTAGTCAGCAGCAGGGTACTGCACCTACTAGTTACTATATTTGATCAACAACAATATGGAATTCAGTTCAATCTATTTGACATCCACCAACTCCTTTAAAACCCAACGTCACTTCAATCGAGTTCGGCATTCACAAAATCAACAAGCAGCATTTGTCTTGGATTCTTCCAAGCAATGGCCATAACGTAGTCCAAAGGAATGTCCTTTGCACAAAACAACAACCATATCTTTAAACCTGTCTTCACCCATAATGCTGCAAAGCTCGATTTTGAAATACGTGAGAGCTGCAGTAAAGTTCTCAAGTTAAACTGCCACCAGTTGCCTCCTTGCGAGAGAAGAAAGGTCACTTTGTCCATTTGTTGTCTATATATATATATATATATATATATATATATATAGCCATGCTTTGTCTCATTGACATGTGACATACCTATTACCTAACCGTAAGCTAATCAAAAGATGAGCTAAAATTTAATTAAATTTAATTAATCAAAGTTTAATCAACCGGCAGTCTTCAACTACTCACTCACACAGAACTAATGCATGCCAAAACCATATATGTATGGATTGCAGTGTGTGAAATAACGGCAGAACATCGGACATTTACCGACCGAACAAAGCATTTGTCTGGCCATTCGTGATTTCGCCAGACATTTTGTCCCGTGGCGTAACAGCAGGTGTGGAATTCCATATGAGCAACCCACATCCTCGCGCATCCCAGCGTCATGTCAACAAACGTAGTTTTCGCAGTTCGTGCAAGAAACAAATGCAAACAACCACACGTCGTACGTGTACTGTCTAGCTGAATGTGTATTTTGTCAAATCTCAAATGTGGGCGTCCAAGTATACACACTGGGGCTCCGAGGTGTGCAACAAAAATGCAGCAGACAGTCGCAGGCCGTAGTACAGTACGCCGTGAACATGGCAGGATAGGAAATTCAGAGATACTTGCGTGTAATGTTTTCTGTAGGGGCTATAAGAAGCTGAAGACGTTTAGGTTAATACAATAGCACAAAGTCCTTGAACTAAGAAACTGCTACTAGCGTAGCGTAGTGCATGTTCTTGGAACGATTGCAGTTTCTACGTCTAGAGGTATGGTGCATATGCGGACAAAGATGACGTTTCCAAAACTCACTGGGTAGGATACGCCGACGGAAGTCAAAAAGGGAGGGGCTGGCTGCACGAGGCCGGGCATGCAGAAATTTACGCGGATGGGTTTGTAGCCATGCAAGGCAGAGTTGAGGAAGCGATGAAAGTCTGTCTGTCTGTCTCTGTCTCTCTCTCTCTCTTCATTGCTGTCTCAAACAATGGCCACTTTCTAGTCAGACTTTTTTTAGTAATTTGTCAGGTGGGTTGTACTAATTGCATGCCTATGACTCTTTTATCAAAGGCATGCAACATCAAAGGGTCATCTAGAGCCATGAAACCTAGAACTTAGTCAGGCATCCTCGAGCTAGCCGCGGTGGCAAGTGTCCTTTATCAATTAACCTAATCGTGCAGTGTATTCCAAGAGATTTGGTTTGCCAACACAAATACATGGATACGTGTACCAACCTCGAATTACTGCAGCAACCCATGCTAATTGTCATAAATTGATCCACTACAGTAACCACCAACTACATCTGAATGGGGAAACATATGCCCCCAACCAGACCACTTTGTTTCCTGTGCTTGTATATCCAGTGTGGTGGACTCAGATGTTGGAAAAAGATGTCGTGGGATCAGTGTGTGTTCACGTTCGCTTGAACGTGTCATTGCTACACTCCTCGAGGGGTGTTACAAGGTCTTTTCTCTCACGCAGGTGTCCATTGGACCTGGCAAGAATGTATATAACCCTTGTGGTTGAAACTTTCGGTCTTTGGTCGTCTCACAGCCTCGACGTTTTGAATCAATTGCACGGAGATCAGCACTGCATAACCACGTGACCGTTAGTCAAGCCAACTCACACCTCCATCAACAGTTGTCCATCAAACTTTGGCTTTATAATTCTAAGATGGTTTTAGAGAGACTAGCGTTCAACAGTAGGAAAGAATTTTTGGGTTAATACCAATAACTTTTCTCTATTCTACTATAGTTTCCCAACCTCAACACAACTATCTCAAATTAACATATATATATATATATATATATATATATGTATATATATATATATATATGATGAATTGTAAGTGATCAGTATTCGCCAGGATTGGAATGTCCGACCAGACGTTTCTAATGTCCGGAAAATTATAAATTGACAAGACATGAAGTCCGGTGATCAGTCAAAGACTATTTCGCACAGTACATTGACCTCAAGAGTCTCCAGACAGCATGGACAAAGACAGTATAGAAATAAAATCCTCTGTATGATCATTACTCAACTACAGATTTTAATACCAACCACGGCCAACTGGTCAGGCGCTGCATTTGGCCATTCCTGATGTCTGATCTGTTGGCTTGCAAAAGCCAATTTGTCACTACCCTGAGCCGAGAGAGCCTTTTTTGCCCAACCCAAACAATGAAGACAATCATTCAGACAGCGTCTTATTTGCATCCGCAAATGAAGAGATCGAGCAACTAGAAGAGCCTTCAAACCGTTGCAAATGCGGTACGTACTACCAGTACAACGATGAGCAACGTCTGAAGATACCTAGGTTAGGTTGTCAGTACGTTTGACAGCAATAACATCATTACAGTTTCCAAACAGGAATGTCTTTAATGGAATTATATGATTCCACGAGTTTCTTGGACGTAGTTTACATAGCCCAATGAGCCAAATGTACTTTACTCCTGTGCACTTAATAGAATGACTATAAAATGAGTATAAACCATGTACTGATTGATATTTGAACTACAAAAGTTAGTAAGCAATTTAAGCTAGTAATTCTTTGCAATTTATGAAATTAAATATCTTACGAATATTTATTGATTTACAGTATAATGCAAAGAAGGCTAAACCCTACAATTGCTGAAAGGAATATTATTCTGAATGCAAGCAAGGCAGCTTGTGCGAGCCTCTGAAAGGGGACATGTGCTGTGTGTGCCCATGTCTGGATCTGCTACTGCAAGCACAACACAATACAACACAATACAAAGTGTACACCAACACAAATAAACACAAATAGTGTAAATACCACAATGTTAAGCACAAACAAGCGTTTAACTTTTACCTTGAACTGTCAAAGTTGCACTGTTGGACATTACAGATGGTTCTATGTCATTCGATGCAGTACAAACAAAATCACCATCATAGCTTTTATGGATGTTGCTAATTGTAAGACGACTTGTTGTCGTGTAGAGAGTGCTATCTGAACCCAACACAATATCGTTTATTGCTAAAGGAGAAATAATAGCTCCTCCTGTTGTTTGCCATGTAATATTTGGTTCTGGAACTCCAGTGGCTGCACAAGTAAACATCACCAAATCAGTCATGTTACGAATTTGAGATAGTGGCTGTGCAGTAAAATTTGGCGAAACTAATCAAAAATAACAAAAAATACTGAGCATTGATACACAGCACTTCTATACAACAACATGTGCATAAGATACCTTGAACAACTAGACGTGACTCCCTGCTGTCAACTTGTCCAACCGCATTAATAGAACGACAAAAGTAAATACCAGCATCAGTGTAATGGCTGCCAGTAATAGTCATGTTTGACGTTGTTATCAACGGTCTTCCAAAAAGTGGAGATGTGGAAGTCGATGATGCAACTATCATATATCTGCTGTTGTTTGTTAGGATGTCTTCATTTTTCCTCCATTCAATAAATGAGACAGGTGCAGCTGAAGCAGCACATCGTAAACCAGCCTGAGTCCCTGCTAGTACAGTCACATTCTCGGGTGATGATATAAATGTTGGAACAACTGGAAACATTGCTTATGGTTAAACACACTACACTAAGACATTGACCACAGTGATATTAAACCTTGTACAGTGACATTGATTGTTGTCTCTACAGGAGTTGTAAACTCATGACTTGTAACACTGCAAACATATGGGCGTGTATCACTGGTGATCGTGTTGTAGATAGTCAAATTGCTTATCACTTCAAAGACTGCTTTGCTTGAGCTTTGATCAACATCAAATTTTACAGAATACTTTGCACTGTTGGTAACTATGTTATTTGTATCAGCTACACGCCATTCAACTATTGGTTGCGGAATGCCTGTAGCACTGCACCCAATTGAAATTTGAGATGGAGTAGTAAAATTGACTGTAAAAGAACGTTCAGGAAACCTAATCTGAGGCGCAACTGCACAATATATACTCAAATTTAAATATAACACAAACAAAAGCTAAATGTCCTAGTTGCTCACCATGTACGGTTACTGTTTGAACATCAGCCATATCTGAGTAAAGCAAATTACTTGCTGTGCAGACATAATCACCAGCATCTTCTAAACCCACATTTCCAACAACCAAAGTTCCATTTGGCCAAAGGAAATATCCAGAACGTGATATATCAACAGATTGACTGTCATGAGTCCAGCTGTATGTGGGAGTAGGAGTGCCTGTTGCTGAACAATGAAGAGCCAAGGACCTATTCCTGACAACAGAAATTGATAATGGTCGTGATGGAATATCAATTCTTGCAGCAACTAAACCATGCAAATACAAATTATCACACAACATATGGACATCAGCATATCATACCATTGACAGTAATAATCACTGAGCTTTCACTGGTTCTCTGATCTGAAATGGCTGTTTCTGACCGCCGCACATCGTTTGTAGCAATACACTTGTATTGTCCGCTGTCTAATCCTTCAGTTGAATTTATGTTGTAAGCCATGTACGGATCTCCATTTAGTAATTTTCCAGAGACTATCATTGAGCCCGTGAGCTTCTGATTTGACCCTAATACCACTCGATATAGAGCAATGTTTGGCTCAGGTACACCATGAGCACTGCAGTTGAGAGTAAGACTTTCTGTCTCATTAACTGTTGTGTTGGCTAAGAACTGGTCTATCGTTACGGGAACTGTAAACACATGTTGCACATCAGAAAGTTGACGTACTTAACATTTGCAAAAATTTCTTACCTAATACTGATAGTTGAAATGCTGCTGTTGTACGTCCAGCAGCATTTGTCACCTCCACAGAGTAGTTACCACTTAAACTCTCTTTTCCAGTAATAAATATTCTATCATTAGCTCCACTAAAGCTATAAGCGGTGCTAGCTGTAATAATTTGGTTTGTGAACTTCCAGACAATGTTAGCACCGACGACAGCGGGAAACACAATGTTTGCATTTTTAATCATCAGCTCAAATTCAACTTTTGAATCATCTCCAATTACTGCAATATGCTTGCCAGGTGAAACAGAAATTTCTGGAGCAACTGCCACAGTCAATGAATATGGTCAAAATACAAATTTGAGGTTTTAAACAAAAAGTTGTACCTTGGACTCTAACTGCCACAACATCGCTTTGTGTTTGTCCACCACTGCTTACTGCTATACACCTGTAGTCACCATTGTCATCAACTGTTACTGTTTTAATAACCAGAGTGCCAACAAGCGCTCCCTGAAAACTGTTTGTTGAATAGCTTAGTCTGTCATTAGTCATCAACTCAGAGCCGTTTCTTTTCCATTTAAAACTTGTAGGTTTAGGGTCTGTTCCAGCAGCAGTCGCTCTGCAAGTTACTTCAAGAGTTCCACTTTTGTTCACAGCATTAAAGGTTGGATTTTGGGTGATCACTGGAAGTCCTACAATGGGAAAAGAGAGTTGAATCATTGCAAAAGTCACATCTAACAGAATGAAATACAATACCTAGAACTATGACCATTATAGTAGCTGTCCCACTACCAGCTCGGTTAGTGGCAGTAAAGATGTAGTTACCTGCATCACTAGCCACCACATTGTTGATGGTGAGAGTAAGTCTGTCACTAGAAAATGAGTATTTTGTTCCATTCAATTCTGTTCTGTCCTTTTGCCAAGTCCTCTTGTCCTTTAAAACAATAGGATTAGCTTTCGTAATAGCAACTTTTAAAAGAGCGCTGCTTCCCAATATGCTGGTCACGCTGCTGTTAACAGCTGTAGCAACTGGTTTAACTGACAAGCACAACAAAATAAAACAAATTGCAAAGAAGTCTAACATCTGAGCACCTACCATATACAGTGAGAGATGCAGTAACACTATTTGCATTTCCTCTATTGTTACTGGCAAGGCAGCTGTAGTTTCCAGCATTAGATGACTTCACATTGGACAGAGTAAGAGTACTGCTGTAAGGGTCACTACCAACAGTTGCACTTATGCCGATGTCGTCAGTAGATGTCAAATTAGTAGACCCATGTTTCCATGTGAAAGAAGGTTGTGGGTAAGCTGTGGCATTACATGTAAACATTGCCGTTGCACTGCTATTTACCTCAACATTACTAGGTTGCAGTGCAATTAAAGGTTTTCCTATCACACATACAAAGGTTAAAGATAACTTAGTTCAATGACAATATATAAAACCCATTGCCATATTATGCATACCTGAAGTGACAGAAAGTGTAATAGTTACTTTCCCAACTCCAACAACATTTGATGATTGAAAAGTGTAAACACCATGGTCAGCAGAAGTTACCGTGTGAATGGATAAAGTTAAGAAATCAGAGGAAAAGATATATCGTGTATTGGAAGTGATGGTTGAACCATTAGGAAATTGCCATTTACGAGAACCAGCAGAGTTGAGCACTGTAGGAATTGCTGTGGTGATATTGACGGTAAAAGTAGCAGTTCTGCCTTCTCGAACAACGATAGAAGACATGACAGCAACTACAGTTGGTTTCACTGCCCAAAAACCCAAAATAGTCACTAACATTACAGTAAAGCAACACACTGATGTCATACCTTGGACAGTAAGAAGGACTGAGTCACTCAATTTATAGCCCCTTGAGTTACTTGCATTGCAAATATAATTGCCAGTATCTTCTACTGTCGTGTCTGTCACAGTTAATGTGCTAGTCCGACCAGTAATTGAGTTACCCATCTCGTGTATTTGTATTCTACTTCCACGCTGTAACAAGTTTCCATTTCTTTCCCATGTGACATTTGGTGGAGGATATCCAGTGAATACACAAGCAAATGTTGCTGTTTGAGAAGAATTTATTGTTGATGAGATAGGGTGGGTAATAACAACAGGAGCAGCTGTGTTGCATAAAATATAAGACAATCAATAGGATTGAATAATTAATTAAATGACGACATTAAGCATACCTTCTACAGTCAATGTGATTGTAATAGCTGTACTGCCAATCAGATTGGAAGCCGTAAATTTGTAGCTTCCCGAATCAGTAAAAGCAACACCTTTTATAAACAGATTGTATCGATCTGTAGAGAAGTTATATTTGCTGTTGGTTGTAATTGTCCCTGATGGACCAGACCATGTTCTGTTAGCAGCATTGTTTGGGACATCAGGTGAAGCTCCTGAGATTGTTACTAGCAGCATGGCAGTGGATCCTTGCAATGCAACAACAGACTGAGTCATTGCAGCTACTGCAGGAGCATCTACAGAGTTTAAACCAAAGTGTTAAATAAGAATAACTATGAAGCCGTAGTGCAAAAATACTTACAAAGCACCGTGAGAAGAGCTACAGCACTACGTGTTCCCTCAGAGTTTGTTACCTCACATGTGTAATTTCCACTTCTAGATCGTTCCACAGATGTCAATGTTAGCATGCTTGTCATTGTAAAAGCATTAGAAACCGTTTGAGATACTGCACCACTTGCAGCTGTCATTCCATGTTTCCATGTGATCGAGGGTAGTGGTGTTGCATCTGTCGAACAGGCAAGAGATATGTTTGAACCAGAAATGACTTGCTGTGATTGGGGTGGACTTGTTATAATTGGCAAACCTAAAGCATCAAAATTATAGATGACAAATAGCACATAGCAATAATACCTAAATCAACCTGGCTTGTAAAATTCAACTTCATCAAGAAGAAGTCTACGAGAAGCAACCAAGTATATGTACTTCCCTACAATCGGATTGACACACTGAATATAAATAACTATTGTTGCTGTTTCAGATATTGTTCCACATGCAGTGTTGTCCTCTCCTCTGTTGGTTGTTGTATTGCCAATATATGCAGTAGTTCCAAATAAGTCACCACGTCGGCCGTTGTTTTTCACTGATGATATTTTCACCAAAGAAACAGTTGCAAATTCCATCAATTCCAGTCTCCAGTAAGCATTTGGCTTTACATATCGAACTGAACGATAACTTGTGGTATCAGTAGTAGTAGTGAATCTATCTACTGCTTTCCAAGTGTGACTGACGTCCGAAGTTTGTGAAGATGCAGTAACAGAGCCTGTTGCATATATGTCCAGTAGTTTCTCTACATAAGAAATACACATACTAGAAGAACCATTCATGGTATTCGTACACTGGGGCAATCCGATTTACCTGTGATGACGTGAATTTCACACACCTGCAGTTGAGCTGTGCCACTAATACTCACAACAACATATTGTCCAAGTTGAGCCTTACCACACACAAAACTGTAAAAGTCTTCAGAATTGTTTTCATATGACAAAAGAGGTCCACATTGGTAATTGCGAGCATTATACAAGTTGCCTCCCACATGTACAGTTGATCTATTTCCACCACTATCATAAAACTTGACATCAACCTTAGTGATCAAATGTGGTCGTTTTAAATCAATTCTGAGAAATGGGTTAGAACCACTAATTGTAGATGCACACTGTGCTTCAATGTAGGATTCATTACCATCAATGGCCAAGTCAGCTGTTCTACTTCCATCATCACCTGGACTTTGAACAGCTTCAGCTTGAATAGAACTAAAGCTAACAGTTGACGTTGATCCTACATATAAGAATTGACTACATATTTATAGCAAAGAAAATAGTCTAGCACTAACACACCTGTTTGTACATTAAGCATAACTTCACATATTGCCAGCTGCCCTGTTGTAGATGTAGTGATGTAGACATATCGTCCTACTAGAGTTCCATTGCAATCAAATGTTATGACATCCACCCCAGTGCCATCAGTAAGACTGTCACCACATTGAGCTTTCTCATTCATTACATTTAGACTAGTTTCATTGCTCACATATACTGTAAGACCATCTAAAAGAGCTCGAGTAGTAGCAGCAACAATTCTCACATTGAAAATGTTTCTCAAAATTTTTAAATCCAAACGCCACCATGGAGCTGATTCATTTTGTGACAGAAAGCAAGCATAATCATATCTTTCACTGCTTCCTTCAATTGCCCACTGAGGAGGGTAGTATGATGCAAAACTAGATGCAGTTGCCGTAGCTGCTGAATAAATATCAAGAAGCTGATCTGTAAAACCACAAAAATACAGTAAAATTACAACTTAATAAAATCTAGAAAAACTAAAATAGAAATAGGTTGCAAAAGCAGGTTCCTCTTAATTTCTACTCAAGTTCAGAATTTCCAACTAAACAATGAACGAATACAATAGACATATAACAGTTATAAGAAAAGCTCGTGCCTGCCATGTGGTCATCACTAACAAACACGTGGGAACAAACTAGACTTAGATCTACTCAAGAAGACCCACAGCCTGTCGTACGTGGCAAGAACTGAAGAAACGTTGCTTGCAAAATATGATGAATCATTCGTTGAATGTCCTCCACTTTGTGATAAGATGGGACAATAATCTTCTGTGTCCAAAAGCAAAGAGAACACTAAGCTTGCATGACAGAAATACAAACCTGGCAAAGTCAAACTATTGATATCAGCGTGGAAAGAAGAGTGTCTGAATGTAAGTGCAAGCTAAGGTACCGCCACAGCAGTGCACTTAGATTGCACTTTAGACAAAGTGCAAGCTA
Organism: Corticium candelabrum; assembly: GCF_963422355.1. NCBI lineage: Eukaryota > Metazoa > Porifera > Homoscleromorpha > Homosclerophorida > Plakinidae > Corticium > Corticium candelabrum. The sequence goes on from NC_085094.1 coordinate 1,585,310, forward strand.
AGTGCGAAGTTAGTGCGTTTAAGCAGCAGTGTGAGCACACCCACTGCCCTTAGACAGACATCTCATGTCATCTAGCAAACATGCAAAAGTATTAGACTGTCCACATTAGCTTAACTTTGAACTGGATCATTTGATCATTCCGCCGTCTAAATTCAGGGGTGTCCAGATACAAATTTCCTGTTGCCAAATCATAAGCTAATATTGGTGACAGAGTGACTATTGGTGCCAAAATAGCCCGGATGTTTAGGCTCTTCGCTCTATTCCTGAATAGGAGAACACGACTTTGTGTTGTGTTCAAATTAGAATCAGACAGAATAGGTCGAAATGGCTTCAACTGCATATTCCGAAATAGTGAGAATAGAATAGCCGAACACACCCACTGTCCAATCCTAAAGGCAAGCTTTTTCCAATTTCAAGACAATTTCTTAGCCACTTGTCGCCATATCATGTTATGCTTGTGGCTAAATTTGGCAACATGGTGACAGTTGGACACACATGTAAAATGTGCAATAGCTTGAGGCTTTGTACGTACACATAATAACTATTATATCTAGTTGAAGTACATTTTGAGGAAAGATGACTCAGTTCAATCTAACTGTCTCAGTATGATGCCTCAGATGCCTACTAATAAATAAATAAACGCCAATCTCATTTACAGGTCCCACCTAGCAGAAGTAACAAAATCTACACAGTGACAGCTAGACTACAACTATTCAAAGAAAAGCAATGTATCTACCATATAGCTTTTTTGTAGCCGTGCTTAGTTTTCGAGGACTTCAAAGGTGCTTATTGGAGTGCAGCCCTAATTTGAGACACCCTACAGTTCTGATCAGTATGACTTGTAGTACCATGATCTCTAAGCTTCACCAGTATGGAAGAAAAGGAACATCAGCGACAAATCTATGAAACATAAGCATAGGAAGCAGGAGGACACTGGAGGCATGTGCCGCATCAATTTTCCAGCTTTCAAGTGAACTGTTAATATATAAGGATGACAGACGTAGAAACTGATAAAATTGACCTGACATACTGCACTAACACTATAGTGTTAAAGGAACATTTCGGCCACATGTGCTAGTAAATTGTGCCCAGCATACACCTTTGATTGTTGGTTACCAACAATCAAGTTGAGACATTTGGTGCATTTGCAGAACGAGATATGCTTACGTACGCTTTTAACTAATTAAATGATAAATTCTATCGGACGCGTTTGTAACTCTTTCGATCGGGACTCCAACTTGTCGAATATCTACAGTAGATAACACTTTGCAAAGCGTGCTGTTTGGTTCAGTAGCTGAAACATTTATGCACAACTTACTCATACTTATCAAGTGGACAACGCTTTTCTAGCGTGACGCTGAAGAGGGTTTTCTCGCCATCACGTGTAACATCTCGTGACATCGACAGCAGTCGGTGAAGCATTGTGGACGGCAAAACAGATCCGGACGGCAAAACAGATCCGGACGCCAATACTGCTCGCCTCTCTAACCTTTTAGTAGTGTTCATGTGCGACAGACCAAGTATGAACAGCTGTTTTTACCACACACCGAATGGGCCCTGTCGTAAGAACTGGACTCAACTGTAACTTCGCGTTGCAGTTCTTGTCACTTCCATCAGCGCATGCAACCATTGCTTTTTACTGCAAACGTACGTTAGCGCACGTCTCTAAAATGTTGCGTTAACGTAAATCTCCGAAACGTCTCTTTAATGTTGGTTTCTTGCTTTTTGCTGTGTTGCATGCATATCTACACACACACACACACACACACACACACACACACACACACACACACACACACACACACACACACACACACACACACACACACGGTATTAATGCGTTTAGCCTTGTTTGCACAGCCATGCCCCCTTAGTCATATGTTTTGCCCCCTCAACCAAATCTAGGTTCCTACGCCTCTGTAAAAATGTGATTGCTAGTTTACACATAAAGTCTACCTGTATCCGATAGCAGTCTAGAAGACGTGACAACACAACAGTGACAGCTTTTACATGTACGTATACATCAATGCAAAATATGGGATGGAAAGGAGAAACCCATGTTTTATCCAGTAAACCAGACCCGTAGGCTGGGATTCGGGGAGTTCAGACAAACCGCCCGCTCAGCCGTGAAGGTCCGCTTTCGATCCAATGTATTATATACTGACGCGTATAGTACGCAAAACGTGCCTTTAAATTTGTATGCACTCCTATTATGTCAAATTATCTTTTATTGTTTTCATGCAATCCCTACATTTCTCGTCATTTCTATATAATATGTTTTTAATTGTAGTGTCTACATATCTAAAGAAAAGTGCTCCATGCATGGACGCAGCAGTATAATTGTTTGTTCCGTATGTGGTTGCAAACCACTATCTGCTCCTTTTCACTCCTAAAGCACGCGACCTTTTCTACTTCGAAAAGCAACTTGCATAGCAGTGGCTGGTTTCTTGTACTTTGCTTTGTGCTGGCGTTCGTCTGTAGATCGTAACGTCACAAAATGTTTGTTCCTCACGCGCTCGCAAACCTCTGCCCTCTGCAATTTTGAGCTCCACATTTAGCTAGCATGCAGCCTTTCCTCACTTTGAAATATGGTGGCGTTCGCGGTAGTCTGCAGGTCTCCTGCATCTATGTGTTCATCTGTAGTTCGCAAAAGCTGACATTGCAGCAGGAAAGAGAAGACGCAGCTGCTGGCCACCTTAAAGCACATGCAGCACATGTGCTTGTCGACGAATCGCGAAAGCTTCTTCTAAATCGAGACTGTCGAAACAGCTTCAAGCGAAAACTTGGTCACTTATACTGGGTTACATATTATCCAGTATTTCGTGTTCTCCGCCCAATTAGCGAATTGTATAATGCCCCAATTATATATATATATATATATATATATATATATATATATATATATATATATATATATATATATATATATACACGCGGGAATTTGTGTTAATTAACAAAAGTTGCCCAGGCGAAAAATGAGCTAATCAGCTAGTATATAAATATAATTCAAAAGGCTAAAAAGTAACATGTATGTGACGTCATTGGTCCATTTTGGTGTATTACGCACCGCCCACTTCTGAAGCCAGGCTAGGGGCCTGTAAACAGGCAGAAAAAACACGCTCGTGCACAGATGATGTTACCGTGAGAGGGTTTAGGTAAGTACCAATCAAATCAAATTCTTGAACCATGTCTTTACAATCAGAGACTGAATAGTGCGGCGGTAAAAAGAGAACTGCGCCTAGTCCAGTCGGATATGACTGAAATATGGCGCCTAATAAACGACGACGGCGTTAGATGGCGAATATACTTGGTACGGCAAAACTGTCAAGGTGGGCGTAACCTGTCACATTCGCGAAGTCAGACGAAAGTGAATAAAAGTCCACTCCAACACTGCACCTAAATGTTATAGACTGTAGGAAGCAGTACACATGATAAACAGAACAAATAGAATGGCGAAGGAAAGAGGCCGCGTATGTGTTAGCTATTAGATTGTAGATACAATGAGGCACCACCTTCTTTTGCTTGGCAAGTTTACATGTTTTTCTTGTTGAGATCCAAGTTAACGAAATAAGGATAGCGATAAGTTAAGTAGCTCACCTTCGAATTGACCGTAGGCTCCAAGAAAGCCTGTGAAAAGTAGAAAAACGTCGACCCAACGCGTTGGCATCATGATGAAAACCACTTCGAAGATGAACAACACCAATTGCAAGCTAGTCGCCGTAAGTTGCTAGCGGAGCTCTGTCAGTCACACAATAGCGAACTGAACGAAGAAGCGGCTGGAAACGGCGTTGTCGGTAGACCACGTGATTAGAGGTGTAGGGTTGCTCTGTCACGTGATCACAAATAGCATTGTAGACTGCCCTTCTAACTTACAAATACTCAGGGCGCATGTATTATCTAGATAAACTTTTTTCCAACGCACTAAGTTAAATAACAAAATAAGATAGGTCTCTAGAGCAGGTTTATCGCTGGGTCGCTACATGTAGAAAATCCTATGCAGCCTGCAGGCACGCGTGGCCACAGGCCATGATAATTAAATTATAGACAAAACTGCTTGAATGTCAAGTCGCATCGTCTAGATATCTCAGAGTGTGACGATTTATTTGATAAAAAATCTCGTACGTTGCAAATTAGGGAAATTACGTATTTAGCCCAAATTCATCTAAATCTTCTATTAGTGTGCTAAGTCTTACGAATGCAAGCTTTCAGTTGATGTTCCAAGTATGCATGCTTCTTCAAGCAAAGTTTGAATGACTAAACCTACTGCAACCGGTAGAGATTGAGGCAAAGTTTCCTGTATTAACCTATATTATATTATAGATATTATTACAAATTTTGCGATTTCTGAATATCTAATTATAAATTTGGTGGTTTTAGGTATAGTTGTAGGCCTATGATAACCGCCCTGCAGCCAACCAAGAGCAGCAGTGGTCTAACGTGCAATAAGCCAGCGTTTGGGACATTGTGTCTCGCAACTAATATGTCAATCAGTCATCTTATCTAAACTTACAGTAATTAATTATACGTAAACCTAGACATTCAAAGACGGTGTAGCGCCCTATCCTCAAATGTTAATTAACTAACCTTGCAATGTATTATGATTATTTATCCATGCATCTGCATGCTCTTGCTACTATTTGACACTTCGGGTAAGCTTGTGTGTACACCAGTAAAAAGTGTAAATGACGTTATTGCTATTTCCCAATACCCGTACGCAATGAAACTATTTCACACAGGAGTTAACGTTTCGTTGCAGCAAATGGCTTTATTTCATCAGCAATGTTAGATATGTAGGTGACAACTATATGTATAAGAAAGAATCACTGAACCTCTTTCGAGAGAAGAGTTTAGGTTAAGAAGAGTTTTCGTTAAAGTTCAAGCACGAAGCAATGCTTCTATCAGTCAGACTGAAAAGTCTCGTAGGTAAGATCTGTAAATTCCACAATAGACATAAATTAATATCAATAACTAACACTAGGTAACTTGAATTAATGAGAACCTGTCTCCTCCTCTTCGGTCTGTTGTTCCTGAACTGCGTTGGGTTGTGAGTAAGCTGTGTTTGCTGTCAAAGTATCACGCAACGCAGCCTTTGCATATTCGGACACTTCCGTACGATCTTCTACATCAGCGTATACAGGCTCGGACTGCAAACCTTCTCCATTGAAAAACATGCCATAAAGCCTGCTGGAGGTCAAAGTTTCATTGCCTAAGGCAGTAGTCACAAAATAAATTAAACTAATTGCCGCCACAACGCTGTATTCTTGATAAACTACCTTGTGTCGCAGACAGTTTTTTCAGTTTTATCGAAGGTGTGTCAGACCCAGCCAAATATTTAGACTGCACAATCACAACATTAGATCATTAGATAAACTGTACAGAAGCGTGCTGGCACACAAACACACACACACACACACACACACACACACACACACACACACACACACACACACACACACACACACACACAATGACACACAATGACACACGCCACAGCACAGCACAGCACACTACATACACACCACACTACATACACACCACACTACATACACACTACACCACCTCACCACAGCACACCACACACCACAGCACAGCACACACCACACCACACCACACCACACCACACCACACACACCAGACCAAACCAGATCACATCACACCACACCACACACCACACCACAACACACACACCAGACCAGACCACACCACACCACACACCAGACCAGACCAGACCACATCACCTACCACACCACACCACACCACACCAAACCAAGCCACACCACACCACATTACACCACACCACACCACATTACACCACACCACACCACACCACACCACACCACACCACACCACACCACACACACACACACACACACACACACACACACACACACACACACACACACACACACACACACACACACACACACACACATACACCACAGCACACCACAGCACACCACAGCACACGCGCATACTTTGTACAGGCACATACAACCATTGTCTATATCTATATGGTTTAACTCCTGCCCTCCCCTCACCGTATCTGGAGCAGAGGAATTATCAAAATCTGCCTGATTGCTTCGTACAGCAAAGTGTTTATATCTAAAGAAAAAAGCAAGCTGCAAAAGCATCTTTTGAAATGAAAGATGGCTTATACCTCATAAAGCAGAAAACAAAAACAATAACAAAGACAACAAGTGCCAATAATGCACTACATGTTCCAGCTATTATGCCAGTCAAACCAGTGCTTGATTCAGATCTACCTACAGAAACTACATAGTAAAATAACAGAAATTAGAAAAACCAGAATATACATAGTCGAATTTGAGACTGTTGGCACACCTTCTAGTATAAGTTCAAGAGTAACCGTGTCACTTCCAACGTCATTAGATGCTTTAAAAGTGTAAGTTCCAACATCATGAGCGTCAACTTCGGTGATTGTAAGATTGTAACGATCTGATGAAAAGCTATATTTGCTGTTTTGTGTAATCATTCCCAAAGGACCAAACCATGTTCTGTTATCAGCATTGTTGGGAACATCGGGTGAAGCTCCTGAGACTGTTACTTGAAGGACGGCAGTAGATCCTTGAGGTGCAATGACAGCTGACTTTACCGCAGTTACAGTGGGAAGAGCAGCTGAACCAATAAGAAACGATTAGAAACATCAGTAAGTACTTTAAATTAATCAAGTCAGCAGAACGTTATATTATACCTATTGCAAGACTTATTGCAACCTTTGTACTTCCAGCAGTATTGGTAGCTGTAAAAGTGTAGATTCCAACATCGCTTTGTTCAATTTCATAAACTATGAGAGTATAGCGGTTCAACGAGACTTCGAACTTGTCACTTTCTGTAATCACTCCTACAAGACCAAGCCATGTTCTGTTGCTAGGGTTGTTTGGAACAGCAGGTGATGCTGCTGAGACTGTCACTCAAAGAGCAGCGGTAACTCCTTTTGGTACCGCAACAATCGAGTTTACGGCTTCCACAGTTGGACGAAATCCTGCAATTGCACGCAGTAAGCAGATGCGAGAATGTACCGTTTCTCTATGTATTACAATTGCTTACCTTGCAAAGCAAGGTTAATTGTAACAGTTGCGCTGCCGACTGTATTTGCAGCTGTAAATGTGTAAAGTCCAGTGTCATTTGGACCAATATCTTGAATTGCCAAACGATAACGATTTGTCGACAAGAAAAACTTGTTTGTTGTAGCAATCACTCCTGAAGGACCAGACCATGTTCTGTTCGCAGCATTGTTAGGAACATTGGGGAAAACTGGTAAAATTGTCACGTGAAGAACTGCAGTAGATCCATTCGGCACAATGACAACAGACTTTACTGCACGTAAAGTAGGACGAGCAGCTGCAACAACATTTTGTAATACAAAACAAGATAATTAATTAATGATGATCTCACTAAAGATAAATTGGAATATTGATTAAATAAGAATTGGTACAAAAGTTATAGCATACACACACACGTACCATTATCATGCGTTCTTCCCTCTTTGGATGAACTGAAATTGCCCCTACCAACAGCGGTTGAGGCTTCAACACGAAAGCTATACGTTGTGTAGCGCTTCAAACCAGTCACCACAATTGTGTCCTTTTCTGTGGCAGTGCGATAGAAAGGAGGTAGCAGACTTTGCGCCATAATTCGTTCGCGAATCTCCACTCGACGTTGTGTTATTATGCCATTTCGTTCATTGAATGGTACGGCTAACCATCTAATCCTGATTGAGTTGGAGCTTTCAGCCAATACAGAAATAATTTTTGGAGTTCCAGACGGCTCTATTAACAGAAAGAATATTAGAGTAACATCAATAGCAAAATCTATCAAAACTCCCCAACAAAATCTGTTTGTAACGTATTAATACTGTTGTGTAACAAAAATACATTTCTTAGAAAACACTATATCTATACTGTAGAACAATGTCAATTACATAGGCCAGTTGATCACAATTCAAAATTTTGTACACTGCAGCAGTGCGTTGGCTATCTTATGTTCTAGGCTTCCTAAACCTAAACCTAAACTAAACCAAAAGACTTTTAAAGTTTCGTTGCGAACTGCAGTAATATTTGAAGTATACATAGTTGAACAAAATAGTTTTAACTACCAACCTACAAATAAGTACAGCAATATTTCACAAATAAGGTACAACAGACGACTAATGCATGTCAAATATTAATGGCTGCTCTAAATAATAAAATCTGTGACTGACAGACACATTGCCAGAAACCACACTTAGAACTAATTTACTTAAACAAATAATGAAAACAGAAACAACAGCAAAATACCTCAATTGACAAAACAATGACAATAGACATCAAAACGTAAACAGCATCACAGTATCCTTGCGCAGTAAGACCCTAATTGCAGCAACTGCTATTGTACTGTACTATTTATTCTATTGAAAGCTGTAAATAACCTGCAATATGCTATCAATCATGGTGCGCGAAAGTGTCCAATTCACTGGATGGGCATGATAAGAGAAATACCGGTACTCTTGACTGGAAAAAGTGAAATTTGAGCCACCTCATATCTTCATGAGTCCATGACTGTCAATTCTTTTTCTCCTTAAATTTAAGTTGCTATGCACATAATGGTTCAACCTCAAAAACCTTAAACTGACCTCATTAGATCACATATCTAACCGTCACATACCAAAGTGCACTTCAAACGTTATTGCCAAATATTTTTTATCAAAGTCAAGCATCAACAAAAACAATATACAAGTAAACATATTAGATCTCAATTTATGTTGCTCAAGTAAGTCTAAATAGATTTCGTTAACTCTTAATTGTTTAATTGTGACGTGCTAACAAATAGAATGCTGTGTACAATATTGTCTAATTTTAAAGTGCAAAAGTTACTTACAATATTGGTTTAACCAAGAAAGTGTCCAAATATGGACTATAATACTGACATCGGCTAAAACTGTATTACTTCTGGAAGCTATGACTACTATCCTTGTATACTTTATCAATTACAATGTACAAAAACTGTCCAATTCACTCATTTTACATAAGAAAACACAATCCCGACCAACGTGAAAGGAAATTTGAGTGCATTTCTAGAACAAATCTGCATGAATATCGTTTAAAAACTAAAATGAAGTCAAATTAAATTAGTCTACTTTGAAAGCATTACACTAATCTCATTATAGACAGCACATACAGAACAGACAACAATACGACATGCAATTTCTCTGCTTACTGTCTTGGCTTGTGAAAGCCACAGAAGAAGAGTTGCTGAAGTCACCTGTTCCAATAAAATTTGTGGCTGCCACTCTAAACGTGTAGTTTGCATATGGATGTAGTTTTGTAACAACATATGATGGCTGTTGGCTGTTAGTGTTCTCACCAGCTGACCATTTTGTGTTGTCAATGCCACCAGCATACTGAACAATGTATTGAAATATTGCACTATTGCCATCAAAAGAAGGACTCCACTCCAGTGAAACAGATGTTGACGTCACACCAGTAACGATAATGTTGATAGGTGCAAATGGTGCCTCTACAGCAAAAAATAGTAGTTGCTTAAAGTAATTTCATCTATGAGATACACAAAACAAGACTTTGTAAATGTGACATGAGTGAACGAAACAAGTGATGTACTAAACCACTTTTGATGTGTGTGTTTATAGGGCTATATCTGCTAGAAATGTGTCATGCTTCTGGTCCTGTCAAAAAAGACCAATCATGGAGCAGCATCTGCATTGCTTTGAATGCAGCAACAAAAGACAAGAAACAGACAGCCAATCACAAAACACCACGTCTACGTATATCAAAGAGCTTTCACCATAACAGTATCATTCACGTTTGGAAATCATAGGGTCTTGTTGTAACTGCCACACCCATTTGCAATGGACAACACACAAGCAATTTCTTTCTCCTACATTGCAAAATTATATATCAAAGTAAGATTTTAACATTGGCATAAAGCGACTACAATATCCTGTATCTCTCACCATTTGACAACGCAGGCAATTCTAGAAATGCTACATTATGAATTTTGTAGTCACATGAAACAGTCATTTACAGGATTAGGTAGTACAGTTAGAAGCAAAATAGTGTGCAAGTTTGTAATACTTACCCAACACAGTGAGTTGAACAGGTCTTGATGATACACTTTGCAAGATATTCTTTGCTACGCATACAAAATTGCCAGTATCCGAGGTAACAGTTAGTGTTACTGTTAAATTGCTTGAAAGAGTTGGCACTCCAATGTTGTCCACCCCCGTTGCTTCATCGACTCTGTATGTGTTAGGGAGCATTGTAACATTGTTCTTTACCCATTCAATTGATGGTGGTGGAAAACCTACTGCTGTACATTGCAATGACACAGCATTTGGCTTCCTCACATCCTTTGCAATTGGACTGACGATAATTGATGGAATATCTAAAAAGTGCAAATACTTAATGACTCACTGTGTCTTCAAATTCCTGCTTAGGCAAAGACTTATCATACATTGAATAGTAACAACACTGCTTGCTTCATCACGCCCTAACAAATTGCTGACAAGACATCTGTACATTCCTCTGTCTCTGAATTCTGATCTTCTAATAAGTAAACGTGATACCACTTTGATTTCAGACATTATCTGGTTGGTATGAACACTTTGTTTCTGATCATTTGGAGAAATATCTTGACCATTATGTTGCCACAATAAAATTGGTATAGGAAAACCAATTGCTTCACAATTAATAGAAATATCACTCGGATAGACAACTGTTGTGTTCTGAGGTGATGTCATAATATTTGGATGAACTGCAGCAGAAAAAAATTAATATATTACTAAAATTGAAACTAAAATAAAAAACAAACCATTTACAAACAACTGAGTGCTCGATTTGTCCATCTTCATTTCAGCTAGAATGTTCATTGCAATACACGTATACGTCCCTCTATCTTCATATCTTGTCGATGTAATAATGAGTGAGCTATTAGAGTCAATAGAAAATTTTCCACTGACTGCCAGTGTCTCTTCGACAGAATTCCCAGCTACTGTTCTCTTCCATGAAATACTGGGAGGAGGTTGACCGAATGCACTGCAACTAAACACAGTGGTGTCTGGCTCAATGGTTGTCTGTGAGATTGGAGGTGATGTGATTACAGGTGGGACTACAAACAAATATGTGACTATATCAGACACAATTTAATAAACATAGTCAAAATACCCTGCACATTGAGTATAGCAGTAGCAGCCACAACTCCATGTATATTTGTTGCAGTGCACTTATACTCTCCACGATCATGATATGTCACATTAGCAATGACCAGTGTTCCATCCCTACTTGCAGGCTCACTAAAACTGAATCGAGAATCAGAACCATCAGAAACAGTCAAGTCTCCCTTTTGCCAAACATAGTTGGCAATTGGCTCATTAGATGTTTGACATTGAAAAGCAGCAGTGTCACCAACAAGAACATTTGTGTCACTTGGTGTCTCAAAAAACTTGGGAGGACCTACATACAAAAATTGCAAAAACATGTATGCTAGAAAAGTAGTGATTAGGACAATGCTATACCTTGTATAGATACTACAACTACTTCATTTCCATGTCCAGCCTCATTAGTTGCCATGCACCTGTATCCACCACCTGAATCCAAACTGATGTTCTTTATTAACAAGCTAGCAACCATGTTCATACTATCATATGATTGATAGAAAGGCTCTGGACCACTGAGACTAGTGCCAGTGTTGAAAAGATCACCACTAGTTGAGTTTGTCCAAATTATATTTTCTGCCCTTACTGCTGGAAATGCATTACGAATGTAGACAGACAGCATAAGACTAAAGTTCTCAACACCAACAAGTGTTTTGTTCACAGCAACAACAGTTGGTTTAACTAAAAAGACAATGAGCAAATTATTACTATACAGATAACAAACACATAGTATTCAGAGTCTACTGACAGAATGTAAACACACAAACCCCTTAAAATTAAATAGCATATGTGCCACACATGTTGCTAGTAATCTTGCAATCTCAAGCAAATAACTGTTTCATTTAAACATTGAGAAATACCACTAAAACAAATAGAGTTGCAGTTGACAACAGGCAACAAACAATAACAAATAACGGGGAAGCCTCAACAACACAGCCAACTTCAGCAAGCATAAAATATTAAATAGTAGCCATCCACTTGCCATTTACTAACACAAGACAATAAAATGCTTTCACTATTACTTGGAAATGTTATTCAATTAGTATAAACGTTTCCTAAACTAAATAAGAAACAGTGCACTACATATGCTAGTGGTAATGGGTCTTCTCCCGGTACTAACCTACCCAGACTGCTCACCTCCAAAGGTGTGGCCTCACTAGACAATGGTGACGCCTAGCAGTCGGTTACTTAGTTGAACAACGTTCCAAGTTTGGCTGCTATTTCCACACTAGACTATTAACTTACTGTAGCATGTATATCACAGTACATTTAAGTTTGATAATCCTAGGTTAATCGGACACTGACCAGTTTAGCATGACATGCTCTACCTTGCATACAAAATAAATCCAGTGCACTTCTTTCACTGTAACACTAATCTCTGGCTAGGGCTTACGTCTTGTTTGTTGCTGCAGCAGTTACATGGTGTATCCAGCAATAATGTCACAGTGTCTGATGAGCTGGATGAAGTAGAAGCAAGTGATGAAGTAAGCTTTCGTGTGAGAGTCTAGATCTAAGCACTCTCACTAGATTTCGCATTGCTCACATGTCTGTGAGATTTGACTAATCAGTTTGCTAAGCCTGAAATGCGATACAACAGAAATTGAGTGGAGAATCAAAAGATTGCATGTGCATTGCTCTTTTCATATCATTGAATTTCTTGAAGGAATTTCCATACAGTCTGGTAAGCTACTGCTTAGTTAGTTACTTTGCATGCAAATGAGGATGCCCAGTCGTATAGCAACACCATAGTAGATATTGTACAGCTGGGAATTGGACATCATACAGCTAGTAGACATCGTAAACAAGCCTGCACAATGCAGAACAGGATCACATGTACATGTTATCGAGAACAATATTAAGGACTTAGATCAACTTGCTTATACCATACAGCTGTTAAAAGAGATATGACTTAAGTCTGTATATGCTACAGCCTAAATGTAGCTACTATCTAATGGTGTTTAATTTGAGAGCGCTTTGTATGCAGGATGTTCACCAAAGTACCATTTGGTGATCTTACCTACCTTATCACAAAACCATTAATTAAAGATAAAAACAGATGCACTACTATTGTAGAGTCGTCAATGAAATCTGCACGTACACTAAAGCCTGGTTCACAATATGACGCCGATGCTCAGCTGAGCATCAAACTTCAAAGAAACCGCCTCGACGTCAGCAGCATCCTTTGATTTTGACACCGACGTTGACACTGGAATATGATTCATTTCTATTATTGACGTCAACGTCGACGTCAATATTGTGAACCAGGCTTAAGTCTGTATAACTCATGGCCTACATGCAGCTATTGTTAGAGAGTAACTTATGTGGAAAGATCTTAGACAAACCTGCAACTTTTTCAAAAATCAGATTTTATTCAAGGGCGACTCAAGTTGGTTGGTTGTCAAAGTTGCATTTAACTGATCATTCATGCTGAGGTGAGTTCTGTTTCATTAGAACCTGTCTTGCTGTTTCATAACATGAGTGCACCACAATGAGAAATCTTACACCTCAGATATACATGTGGTATCCCCGTGTTTCTGCAGCCCTTTTACTCAGTGTGTCACCCTTGTGCTGTCAAGCAGTAAGGTTCAAACAAGTTAGTTAGTATTGCTTAAATGTATGTGCTCTCACACGTGCACACACACAGCATGCACATGCACATGCACGCATGCGCGCGTGCACACACACACACACTGCTGTATGCTTACACTATCCTGACCTACCCATTTCAGTAGATTCATATGCATATTACAGTACAACTGGAAAATTCCATTGTTCTAAAAAATCTAGAGTAGGTCTGCTAATAAGAATTTTGCATTGTAATATTAAATCTCTTTGTATGCTTCAGCCAATATTGTTCAAGGAGGAAACCTTTGAAGTGATGGTCTTCAGCATTTCAAAAGATGAGAAATTCAATTGTGTCCCAAACATTACACTAATCAGGTAGAATTGCCAAGCTGCTTGTATGATCACTTTTCGTGTTTTTCAATATCACCAGCTTCAGCTATGATATCTGTTTTGACACGAAATGACAAATTATCAGCTCTTTTTGTCTTTAATACATAGATCTAGTGTGATTTTAGCATTACTCACTATCCGAGTCGCTGAGTGTGACCTTGTGCAATAAATGTAGCTAGACTTTCAAAGCTCAGCCATTTGTCTTGAATTGTTTGGTAGACCAAACAGTTGTCTAATGTTTGACCATTCTAATTTCCCATGACACACACACACACACACACACACACACACACACACACACACCAGCAGCCGATCCAGAGTTTCAGTAGAAAAGGGCACTCTTCAGCACCCCACAAGCTGGTATAATGTCATCAACTTAATGATGTCACATATCGGCAATGTGACTTAACATCATGACAGGCACAATTATTAATTAAGCAATCAAAACATATGTACACTACATGCTGCTTTATTGCAAATTTACACAAACTAACCTTTGGCAAAGGAATTAACAATAACAACATTTCTTAGCTACCACTGTCATGTGCTCTCCTGGATATCAATCTGGTTACAAAATTCGATGCTGCTTAAGGCCATGTTGAAACCACAGACGTGATGCTCATCAGCTGTTGCTCCACCAGCTGATATCCAATTAAATTGCAGGAAACCACTCACTGCAGTAATTAGTAAGTTGTGAGTAGTCAACAGTAGGGTGCTGCACCTACTAGCTACTATCTTTGATCAACAGCAATATGGAATTCAGTTCATTCTATTTGACACCTACCAACTCCTTCAAAACCCAACGTCACTTCGATCGAGTTCTGCATTCAGAGAATCAACAAACAGCATGTCTTGGATTCTTCCGAGCAATGGCCATAATGTA
Source organism: Corticium candelabrum (assembly GCF_963422355.1). Lineage (NCBI taxonomy): Eukaryota > Metazoa > Porifera > Homoscleromorpha > Homosclerophorida > Plakinidae > Corticium > Corticium candelabrum. The sequence goes on from NC_085094.1 coordinate 1,600,318, forward strand.
GGTCAAAGGAATGTCCTTATGCGCAAAAAGATAACCATATCCATAAACCTGTCTTCACCCATAATGCTGCAAAGCTCAGTTTTGACATACGTGAGGGCTGCAGTAAAGTTCTCAGGTTAACCTGCCATCAGTTGCCTCCTTGCGAGAGGAGAAAAAGTTATATATATATATATTATATATATATATATATTAAATATATTCTTCTTCTATGCAAACTACCCCAGACTGCCCCAGACTACCCCAAACTACCCTACCCACCCAGTCCCTAAACATAACTACATTACAGTAACAGGAAAATCCCACAAGTCATCAGAGTCTAGGTTCAGTCTACTGTACAATAGCTTGTCATTATACTGCCACAGTCTCACGGACAACTGTTCCATCAAATTTGAGTATGTTTGAGAGAAAGGTATGCTGTTCATTGATGAAGCTTTTGAGGCTATGGTGTTCAGCGTCTCTAGACTTGAGGGAGACCAGTGTCCTAAAGTTTCTACAATGAGCGAGTAGAAATGACCACCTGCTTGAGTAACCACCCTGTCATGCTTTTCGTCTTTCTCTATTTCACCAGCTTCTGCTGCAGCACCTGGTTTTATTGCTGCCTTGGAGACATAGGATGGTTGCATAGAATATATATATATACATAGCCATGCTTTGTCTCATTGGCATGGGACATACCTATTACCTAACTGTAAGCTAATCAAAAAATGAGATATAAATTTAATCAAATTTTAATTAATCAAAGTTTAATCAACTGGCAGTCTTCAACTACTCACTCACACAGAAGCTGATGTATGCCGAAACCATATATGTATGTGTTGACCTCCGAGTCTCCAGACAGCACGGACAAAGACAGTATAGAAATAAATCCTCTGTATGATCATTATTCAACTACAGATTTTAATACCAACCACGGCCAACGGGTCAAGGGCCGCATTTGGCCATTCCTGATGCCTGATAATTGGCTTGCAAAAGCCAATTTGTCACTACCCTGAGCCGAGAGAGCCTTTTTTGCCCAACCCAAACAATGAAGACAATCATTCAGACAGCACCGTATGTGCATCTGCAAATGAAGAGATCAAGCAACTGGAAGAGCCTTCAAACCATTGCAAATGCGGTACGTATACCAATACAACGGTGAGCAACATCTAAAGATGCCTAGGTTAGGTCATCAGTACGTTTGACAGCAATTAACGTCATTACAGTTTCCAAATAGGAATGTCTATAGTGGAATTATTTTGATTCCACGGGTTTCTTGGACGTAGCTTACATAGTCCAATGAGCCAATTGTACTTTACTCCTGTGCGCTTAATAGAATGACTATAAAATAAGTATAAACCATGTCTTGATTGATATTTGAATTACAAAAGTTAGTAAGCAATTTAAGTTACTAATTCTTTGCAATTTACAAAATTAAATAGCTTACGAACATTTATTGGTTTACAGTATAATGCAGAGAAGACTAAACCCTACAATTGCTAAAAGGAAAACTATTCTGAATGCAAGCAAGGCAGCTTGTGCGAGCCCCTGAAAGGGGGCATGAGCTGAGTGTGCCCATGTCTGGATACGCTACCGCACGCTCACCACAATACACCACAATACAAAGTGTACACCAACACAAATAAACACAAATAGTGTAAATACCACAATGCTAAGCACAAACAAGCAATAGTTTAAATTTTACCTTGAACTGTCAAAGTTGCACTGTTGGACATTACAGATGGTTTTATGTCATTCGATGCAGTACAGATAAAATCACCATCATAGCTTTTCTGAATGCTGCTAATTGTAAGATGACTTGTTGTTGTGTAGAGAGTGTTATCTGAACCCAACACAATATTGTTTATTGCTAAAGGAGAAATAATAGCTCCTCCTGTTGTTTGCCATGTAATATTTGGTTCTGGAACTCCTGTTGCTGCACAAGTAAACATTACCAAATCAGACATGTTAAGAGTTCGAGATAGTGGCTGAGTAGTAATAGTTGGTGAAACTATAACAAAAACTCTGCGAATTGATACACAGCAGTTATATACAACATGTGCATCAGATACCTTGAACAACTAGAGGTGATTTCCTGCTGTCAACTTGTCCAACTGCATTGATAGAACGACAAAAGTAAATACCAGCATCAGTGTAATGGCTGCCAGTAATAGTCAGGTTTGACGTTGTTATCAATGGTCTTCCAAAAAGTGGAGATGTAGATACTGACGATGCAACTATCATATGTCTGCTGTTGTTTGCTAACATGCCTTCATTTTTCCTCCATTTAATAAATGAGACAGGTGCAGCTGAAACAGCACATTGTAAACGAACCTGAGTCCCTGCTAGTACGATCACATTCTCAGGTGATGATATAAATGTTGGAACAACTGAAACATTGCTGATAGTTAGACACACTACACTAAGACATTAACCATAGTGATATTAAAACCTTGCACAATGACATTGATTGTTGCATTTACAGGAGTTGTAAACACAGGACTTGTAACACTGCAAACATATGGGCGTGTATCACTGGTGATTGTGTTGTAGATAGTCAAATTGCTTATCACTTCAAAGACTGCTTTGCTTGAGTTTTGATCAACATCAAGTTTTATAGAATACTTTGCACTGTTGGTGACTATGTTATTTGTATCAGCTACATGCCATTCAACAATTGGTTTTGGAATGCCTGTAGCACTGCACCCAATTGAAATTTGAGATGGAGTAGTAAAATTGACTGTAAAAGAACGTTCAGGAAACCTAATCTGAGGCGCAACTGCACAACATATACTCAAATTTAAATATAACACAAACAAAAGCTAAATGTCCTCGTTTCTCACCTTGTACGGTTACTGTTTGAACATCAGCCACATCTGAGTAAAGCAAGTTACTTGCTGTGCAGACATAATCACCAGCGTCCTCTAAACCAGCATTTTCAACAACCAAAGTTCCATTTGACCAAAGAAAATATCCAGAACGTGATACATCAACAGATTGACTGTCGTGTGTCCAGCTGTATGTGGGAGTAGGAGTGCCTGTTGCTGAACAATGAAGAGCCAAGGACCTAGTCCTGACAACAGAAATTGATAATGGTCGTAATGGAATATCAATTCTTGCAGCAACTAAACCATGCAAATAATACAAATTACCAAACAACATATGCACATCAGCATGTCATACCATTGACAGTAATAATCACTGAGCTTTCACTGGTTCTCATATCTGAAGTGTCTGCTTGTGACCGCCGCACATCGTTTGTAGCAATACACTTGTACTGTCCGCTGTCTAATCCTTCAATTGAATTTATGTTGTAAGCCATGTACGGATCTCCATTTAGTAATTTTCCAGAGACTATCATTGAGCCTGTGAGCTTCTGATCGGATCCTAATACCACTCGATATAGAGCAATGTTTGGCTCAGGTACACCATGAGCACTGCAGTTGAGAGTAAGACTTTCTGTCTCATTAACTGTTGTGTTGGCTAAGAACTGGTCTATCGTTACGGGAACTGTAAATACATGTTGCACATCAGAAAGTTGACGTACTTACACATTTGCAAATATTTCTAACCTAATACTGATAGTTGAAAAGCTGCTGTTGTACGTCCAGCAGCATTTGTCACCTCCACAGAGTAGTTACCACTTAAACTCTCTTTTCCAGTAATAACTATTCTATCATTAGTATCACTAAACCTATAAGCATTGCTAGCTGTAATAATTTGGTTTGTGAACTTCCACACAATGTTAGCACCGACGACAGCAGGAAACACAGTGTTTGCATTTTTAATCATCAGCTCAAATTCAATTTTTGAATCATTTCCAATTACTGCAATATACTTGCCAGGTGAAACAGAAATTTCTGGAGCAACTGCCACAGTCAATGAATACAGTCAAAATACAAATTTGAGGTTTTAAACAAAAATGTGTACCTTGGACTCTAACTGCCACAACATCGCTTTGTGTTTGTCCACCACTGCTTACTGCTATACACCTGTAGTCACCATTGTCATCAATTGTTACTGTTTTGATAACCAGAGTGCCAACAAGCTCTCCTTGAGCATTGCTAGTTGTTGAATAGCTTATTCTGTCATTAGTCATCAACTCAGAGCCGTTTCTTTTCCATTTAAAACTTGTAGGTTTAGGGTCTGTTCCAGCAGCAGTTGCTCTGCAAGTTACTTCAAGAGTTCCACTTTTGTTCACAGCATTAAAGGTTGGATTTTGGGTGATCACTGGAAGTCCTACAAGAGGAAAAGAGAGTTGAATCATTGCAAAAGTCACATCTAACAGAATGAAATACAATACCTGGAACTATGACCATTATAGTAGCTGTCCCACTACCAGCTCGGTTAGTGGCAGTAAAGATGTAGTTACCTACGTCACTAGCCACCACATTGTTGATTGTGAGAGTAAGTCTGTCACTAGAAAATGAGTATTTTGTTCCATTCAATTCTGTTCCGTCCTTTTGCCAAGTCCTCTTGTCATTTAAAACAATTGGATTAGCTTCCGTAATAGCAACTTTTAAAACAGCACTGTTTCCCATTATGCTGTTTATGCTGCTGTTAACAGCTGTAGCAACTGGTTTAACTGATAAGCACAACAAAATAAAACAAATTGCAAAGAAGTCTAACATCTGAGCACCTACCATATACAGTGAGAGATGCAGTAACACTATATGCATTTCCTCTATTGTTACTGGCAAGGCAGCTGTAGTTTCCGGCATTAGATGACTTCACATTGGACAGAGTAAGAGTACTGCTGTAAGGGTCACTACCAACAGTTGCACTTATGCCGATGTCGTCAGTAGATGTCAAATTAGTAGACCCATGTTTCCATGTGAAAGAAGGTTGTGGGTAAGCTGTGACATTACATGTAAACATTGCCGTTGCACCGCTATTTACCTCAACATTACTAGATTGCAGTGCAATTAAAGGTTTTCCTATCACACATACAAAAGTTAAAGATAACTTAGTTCAATGACAATATATAAAACCCATTGCCATATTATGCATACCTGAAGTGACAGAAAGTGTAATAGTTACTTTCCCAGCTCCAACAACATTTGATGCTTGAAAAGTGTAAACACCATGGTCAGCAGAAGTTACCGTGTGAATGGATAAAGTTAAGAAATCAGAGGAAAAGATATATCGTGTATTGGAAGTGATGGTTGAATCATTAGGAAATTGCCATTTACGAGAACCAGCAGAGTTGAGCACTGTAGGAATTGCTGTGGTGATATTGACGGTAAAAGTAGCAGTTCTGCCTTCTCGAACAACGATAGAAGACGTGACAGCAACTGCAGTTGGTTTCACTGCCAAAACACAAAATAGTGACTAACATTACAGTAAAGCAACACACTGATGTCATACCTTGGACAGTAAGAGGGACTGAGTCACTCAATTCATAGCCCCTTGAGTTACTTGCATTGCAAATATAATCGCCAGTATCTTCTACTGTCGTGTCTGTCACAGTTAATGTGCTAGTCCGACCAGTAATTGAGTTACCCATCTCGTGTATTTGTATTCTACTTCCACGCTGTAACAAGTTTCCATTTCTTTCCCATGTGACATTGGGTGGAGGATATCCAGTGAATACACAAGCAAATGTTGCTGTTTGAGAAGAATTTATTGTTGATGAGATAGGATGGGTAATAACAACAGGAGCAGCTGTGTTGTATAAAATATAAGACAATCAATAGGATTGAATAATTAATTGAATGACGACATTAAGCATACCTTCTACAGTCAATGTGATTGTAACAGATGTATTGCCAATCAGATTGGAAGCCGTAAATTTGTAGCTTCCCGAATCAGTAAAAGCAACACCTTTTATAAACAGAATGTATCGATCTGTAGAGAAGTTGTATTTGCTGTTGGTTGTAATTGTCCCTGATGGACCAGACCATGTTCTGTTAGTAGCATTGTTTGGGACATCAGGTGAAGCTCCTGAGATTGTTACTACCAGCATGACAGTGGATCCTTGCAATGCAACAACAGACTGAGTCATTGCAGCTACTGCAGGAGCATCTACAGAGTTTAAACCAAAGTGTTAAATAAGAATAACTATGAAGCCGTAGTGCAAAAATACTTACAAAGCACCGTGAGAAGAGCTACAGCACTACGTGTTCCCTCAGAGTTTGTTACCTCACATGTGTAATATCCACTTCTAGATCGTTCCACAGATGTCAATGTTAGCATGCTTGTCATTGTAAAAGCATTAGAAACCGTTTGAGATACTGCACCGCTTGCAGCTGTCATTCCATGTTTCCATGTGATCGAGGGTAGTGGTGTTGCATCTGTCGAACAGGCAAGAGATATGTTTGAACCAGAAATGACTTGCTGTGATTGGGGTGGACTTGTTATAATTGGCGAACCTAAAGCATCAAAATTATAGATGACAAATAGCACATAGCAATAATACCTAAATCAACCTGGCTTGTAAAATTCAACTTCATCAAGAAGAAGTCTACGAGAAGCAACCAAGTATATGTACTTCCCTACAATCGGATTGACACACTGAATATAAATAACTATTTCTTTTTCTACTGAAGATACTGTTCCACAAGCAGTGTTGTCTTCTCCTCTGTTGGTTGTTGTATTGCCAATATATGCTCTAGTTCCAGATAAGTCACGACGTCGTTTAACATTTTTCACTGATGATATTTTCACCAAAGAAATGGTTGCAAAATCCATCAATTCCAGTCTCCAGTAATCGTCTGGATTTTGATCTCGAAGTGAACGATAACTTGCTATATCAGCAGTAGTAGTGAATCTATCTACTGCTTTCCAAGTGTGACTGACGTCCAAAATTTGTGAAGATGCAGTAACAGAGCCTGTTGCATATATGTCCAGTAGTTTCTCTACATAAGAAATACACATACTAGAAGAACCATTCATGGTATTCGTACACTGGGGCAATCCGATTTACCTGTGATGACGTGAATTTCACACACCTGCAGTTGAGCTTTGCCACTAATACTCACAACAACATATTGTCCAAGTTGAGCCTTACCACACACAAAACTGTAAAAGTCTTCAGAATTGTTTTCATACGACAAAAGAGGTCCACATTGGTAATTGCGAGCATTAAACAAGTTGCCTCCCACACGTACAGTTGCTCTATTTCCACCACTATCATAAAACTTGACATCAACCCTTGTGATCAAATGTAGTCGTTTTAAATCAATTCTGAGAAATGGGTCAGGACCACTAATTGTAGATGCACACTGTGCTTCAATGTAGGATTCATTACCATCAATGGCCAAGTCTGCTGTTCTACTTCCATCATCACCTGGATTTTGAACAGCTTCAGCTCGAATAGAACTAAAGTTAACAGTTGACGTTGATCCTAAATATAAAAAAATGACTACATATTTATTGTAAAAGAAAATAGTCTAGCACTAACACACCTGTTTGTACATTGAGCATTACTTCACATATTGCAAGCTGCCCTGTTGTAGATGTAGTGATGTAGATATATTGTCCTACTAGACTTCCATTGCAATCAAACGTTATGACTTCCACCCCAGTGCCATCAGTAAGGCTGTCACCACATTGAGCTCTCTCATTCATTACATTTAGACTAGTTTCATTGCTCACATATACTGTAAGACCATCTAAAAGAGCTCGAGTAGTAGCAGCAACAATTCTCACATTGAAAATGTTTCTCAAAATTTTAAAATCCAAACGCCACCATGGAGCTGGTTCACTTTGTGACAGAAAGCAAGCATAATCGTATCTTTCACTGCTTCCTTCAATTGCCCACTGAGGAGGGTAGTATAGTGCGAAAGTAGATGCAGTTGCCGTAGCTGCTGAATAGATATCAAGAAGCTGATCTGTAAACCACAAAAATACAGTAAAATACAACTTGATAAAATCTAGAAAAACTAAAATAGAAATAGGTTGCAAATGCAATTTCCTACCCTATTAATTTCTACTCAAGTTCTGAATTTCCAACTAAACAATAAACAAATACAGTAGACAGCCACTTGTTTGGACATATAACAGATATATGAATAGCTCGTGCCTGCCACGTAGTCATCACTTGGCCATACAATCAGTGGTGTAAAATCAAAAGCAAAAATCAAACCACTGTACAGACAAAAAAGCAGGGACATTTTCCATGAGACTTGTAATTCATTAAGGCAACTTTCCCAGTCTTCCTTAGGCTTGAGGGTACAACTGCTTTCCCATCCAAGCAAGCACCTGTCACCCTGAAGGGGAGAAACTGGCTAGACTCTCAAACCTAAGTCTTGCTATGGTAATTGCAGATAGCTATAATAGTATATGGTATATAGCCCCACACATGTAATGATGACTACTGGTAGTGATAATACTCCATACATGAATGAATCAGTTATCTGGACACCCTCTAGACTCAAAGTGGTGCTCTACTGTAACACAGTCTACAGAAAAATCCTAGGACGGCTAGATGTATACTGCAGTGAACTGCAACAAAGATCAGATATTTCTTGTAGCAAAGACATATCATGTTTAGTATCAGCCAAACAGGACTATTGTTCAGTGCGACTGAACAATACCTACATTGCACATAAAATGATTGTAGTAAATGGATGCAAATAATTTAGTACACTCTTGTTGATGCGTAGAGTGCTATTGGACCGTGTTTACACCACGGATGTACTGAAAGTATTTAGCTGCATGACTGCTTGCAAGGTCTAGATAAAGAGCCTTAATATCATTATGTTGCATGCAGCTTGTGCTTATCCTAGACATTCCATAACGTTCTGGTACTCCATGCATGTCTCCTAAAGCATAGAACAAACAGCATAAGCACAATATATTGCTTGCCAGTAGTTCTGGAACAGTCTTCCCACCTCCTGTGATTCAGCAACTCCACATAGCAAAACGAGTGCTAACATACGTTGCAGTCTATACTTGCTCACTGGCATCGTATGCATTGCACGTGCCTGTTCATATGGATTACTAGAGTCGCACTATTTGAGATCACCACCAACTATAGAATCATTGTAGGGTAACAATTGTTAGTGACAGCAGAGCGGAATACAAAGAATGTTTTTTGTGTGGACAAGCAGGTTCGCAAAAGCCACGCCCATTTAAGGCCACTCCCACGCTATCAAATTCAGAGCCCACAAACACTCTATTGCTATTATTATTTGCTATTATTTGACATATGTACAAATCACGACAATAACAATTTTGAGACAACATACCTGCAAGGCAAGCATATTTATTGCGTTACAATAAAGTCTAGAAAACTTATGGAACTTCAAAAGGCAAAGTTGAAAGTGCACTATAATTGTGTGAGACAATAGCAGAACATTAACAGTTAAACCTAGCACAATGATGTGCAAAATTGTCAGTCAGACCCTTCTGGAAACCTATCTGTAGACGGGCTTAGAGGATCATGCCACATGTCCCAGTCATCTAAACCAGAGCTGCTAGTGTTATCGTCTTGGGACAACTCTTCAGTTTTCCTTGCTGTGTATTGCTTTCTAAAACCTTGATTAGGACGGCGGTTGGTCTTGCATCCTTCCCACCACAGCTGAATAGCGGCGTCAGCGTGAAAGTCTTCAAGTGATGGTCCTTCATGGTATACCTCCATAAGGTCAGACAAGGTGGTGTTGCCCATGCTGGTGCGCCTGTCTGTCTTGATCAGTTTCAGCGACGAAAACATCCTTTCAACATGTGTGGTAGTAAAGGGGAGACTAAATACTAGCTGGCACAATTGGAGAACGTTTGGCCACTTACAATGGTCTGGACAGGTGTAAAGTATGTACCACACAGACTCATAGCACACCTTGTTGACATTAAGGTATTTTCTAGCATAACGGACTACCTCCTCAACCTCGTCATGAAGAGCAAGAATACTAATGACTTTGCTTTCTAGTGGTTTGGCAAAATGAACAGCAAGAGCTTCTACAGCTTCTCTAACCTCTGCAGTATCATCAACATTCTCGTCTTCACTATCTTGCTCAGAGGTTTGAACATTAGGTTTTCTTTGCCATGTTTGGGTGTCAAGAAAGGCAATTATATGATGAAGAAGTTTGATGTCACACCAACCTAGTTGCTCCTTCATTTTATTATCAAGGCATACTAAATCGGTTTTCACTTTTTCTGCACATTTACTTAGTGTGCTGACAGAATAGTTTGCCAAAGGGGCTCCTTAATTGATACAAAGTATCTACTTTGTCTCTCTGAAGACGGCTCAAAACGAGTTTGACGGTTGGCCCTTCCCCGGGCTCTTTCTTGGCAAGACCTTTGAGTGATTTGCTGGCTTTTAGCAGGTTATGTATACCATGTACAATGCTGACTTTGTCATCTTGGAGACTGAAGCTTAAGAGATGTATGGGCTGTAGCAAGTCTACATACATAGCTGCGCCAACTAGCATTTTGTAGTTCTTCATCTTAAAACATAACCATTGAGGTGTGCTTTATCCTCTGCCTTTGTCTGTCTGTCACTTGCTAGTGTGGACAAATGGTTTACATACACTCCATATCTGTCAATGAATCGTTGCAGAGCTTTATGCTTATGAGCAATCCAAAGTGTTCCTGAGCAGCGCACGGGCACATTTCCGCCTATGGGGAAGCTGTATGTTTCTTTAAGGTCTGCAATGATGCCTTCAAGCGCACGTAATTTTTTAGGAGACTTGTGGTATAAGTAACATAGTCAAAGCAACAATTCCATGACGTCCTTGATCATCTTGCTGCACAGCGCGTCTTTGCAAGCCAGTTCAAGTCTGTGCCCATAGCACCACTGCCACATTAGCCAGGGCAACTTACTTTGCATTTTGCCTTTCATGCCATTGATTTCTGATATGTTTACTGCTGCTCCATCGGTACTTACTCCTACAAGTACCGCATCAGCGGCAAGAACATTTTCAGCATCGTAAACATTGACCACACCTAGCTTCTCCAAACTTCTCTGAAGACATTGGATGAGTCCATCAGCATTTACAGTCAAAGGTACTTCAACTGATAGAAAACGTGAAACTGATCTAACTTCTTGGGTATCGTGATCAAGTGCACAGTATTGCACCATTACGAGCTCATCATCAATCAATGTTTCATGCATCTGTTGACCCATCAATCATTGCACTGTAAAACTTGGCATCCTTTAACTTGCGTCGTAATTGCAAGCGTTTGCTCTCTGCAATGTAGTGAGTAAACTCTTGTCCTCTGGCTTTGTTCAAATAGGAATTGCCAATATCTACTCCGTGTATCTTTTCAAGTTTGGCTAGCACAGGATACTTCTTAATGCCATCATTTCCTTGGCTAAAATATAGCAGAGATCAAACTTCTTCAATAAGCATGTGTGCTCTGATTTCTCGATGTGAATTAGGCTCTTAGCGACTGGTGCATAGGTGGATATAGACTCCTGACAGCCCGAGCATTGTCAGTACGCCATTTGTTAACCACTGTGCTGTTCACTCATTGCATGATCGATAATGTTGCTTGTTCTCTGGTTAACAGATCCAACTAGCCATGCATGTTGAAAATTCTTAGATCCAACAATACTGCTTTCATACATGCGACATAGCTCGGACCAAAGAGAACCAACACAATCATTTGAATCGAAATCAAGATTGCAACGAAGCCATGACAAAGTCTGATATTCTTTCTCATAGTGGGTCTGCCACTTTTTAAACGTGCTAAGGGATACTCTACGTGATGATGATTGCTTCTTGCACTTAGACAGTAACTTGGCCATTCCTGGTTGGGGCCTTTTTTGGTAAGACTGGTGAGTTTCTACTATCTCTGGTTGTCTGTCTAACAGGTTGCAAGTGATGGCATTATTGAGAAGCCTTTAGTGGAGCTTGACGGTTGAATTGATTTCGTTGGGCTAGAGCTTGCTGCTGTATTGAATGTTGCTGTTGATGCTACCTGTTTCGGTTGCAAGAATGAGAAAATATCTGACTGTTTTGTCTTTGCCTTTTTGGAGTCAGATGGAGAAATGGGGAGAGGACTGTGCAGTTTCAGCTGTTTTGGGGGTTCAACCCACGAACTGATGGACTCGTCTTCAAATTCAGCCTGCATGCAAGCTGGTGACAAAGACTGACGTACACTCTGACCCTTCATACAACTGTTGCAGATCTTTAGGTCAGCAACTGGAAGAACAGGAACAAAGTGATTAGGTAGTTTACACTTCTCATTGAAGATATTCAGGCTAGTGCAGGACCACATGATTCAAATGGGTGATCCACATACAACTCCTTGGCGAGGAGAGTAAACAGTTTGCATGAATGATCGACATGCACATGAAAACTGCTTGGGATAGATGGTGTGTACATCTTTGCCAAGTACAGTCGCTAAAGCAGAGATCTCTAACATGCCACTCCACATTCCTTTCCGGCGAGATAATGCTGCTTGATGGTTACTCCTTCAGCAAGGCATGGTGTAAATTGCAAGTTTTTGTCAACTCATTTGAAAAACAGCATGCACTTCGTTTCCTAATACCTGTGACAGTATTGCAGAAGTAGAGAATACCTGTGTCCATCATCACCATTTGCCTGCTCAGCCCTTTCAACGAATAGCTGAGCATAATATCGTACAGTTTTCTAACAATTCTCTGACCACATTTGCCCTGATATTCGAGTGCTCATTCTCCTTTCCAAATACAGCAACACTAGCTGCCCGGTACAAACAGTTGCCATCCCCAAGTACCGCCACAGGAACATGGTTTACTGGGGCATCATCAGGATACAAGATAGTAGCAACGCTGTCTGCAGCAAAGCCAGCAGCATCAACTGTGTCGGGTATGATGTCCATATCTACAAGCTAACACTGAACTTGTACTGTAGCTAAAGAAAGATATGAAAATAGAGAATTCCTGCATTGAACTGTACTTACCAATAAACTCACAATTTGAACAGGTGGTTGGGCTTGCCTTTCCACACACCCCAAGTACATGCGTTACCCCTTTCACAGTGAACAACTTGAAAATCTACGTGCTCCACTTGTTAGCACCAATTGATTAGCATCACAACATGTTTCCACTTCCGGGCTTCCACTGTACAGTACCAAAAATTTGTTTGAAAAACTTATGAGACTGCCTGAACGATGGGAGTCAAGGTTTTGTAGAAGAAAGAACAGAGGAAACGTACAAAAAATAGACAGATGTGCTCTAGTTACTGTCAGTCATATCTAGAAACCGTTTAGAATCTTTCCAGAACGACTGGAATTTTCAAAGAAACAGTAGTCACTGCTATGGCTTCAACAAGTTTGACAATGACAACTATTGACGTGTTTGCGGGTTCCCACAATCTCACCTACAGTCCCTGTGTCAGAACCATTGACACAATTATTTGCCCTTCACCCGGCACATCCTGACCACATACCCAGAAAGAAGACATTCACAAATCAGGATGTTTGGATTACCATCTTGGGGACGCTGTTTCTACCAATTCATGTCCTCCTATTTGGTGCTGTGGTGCATTCTTTGTGATAATTTGTGTTCTAGGGCAACTTCCATTTCAGTAACCCGTCTCATCACTTCGCACAGAAGCTTACTGTCTATTCCCATAAGTGTGAACTTTGAAAATCAGTAATATCTCCACTGTTTTTGGACCTTCCGTGATGATCTTGGAATCACAAGATCTGGCATTTGTTTATTAAATTATTTAAGCCCTTCCTACAAAGACAACCAAAAGATAACAGTTTTGAATATCAAAGACATATTAGCCTAGTAGAAATGGTTATTATCCAATTATCCTGTGAAATCAAGGGATCATCAACTGGAACCACTTAAGATAACATGCTCTAATGAGCACACCTGGTGTGACCTCTACCACATCCTGGTTCAGACTTAAGGAGAATAGATAGTAGATTACCGCAAGAAAACATACTCTGATAGTGCACAGTCTGACTCATGAGTTATGTCCCCATCATGACATTTGGGTGTGACCGTTTGAGTAACCATGCAATGTCTGGCCAAGACAATAGGCCAGACATGGACTTGTTTTGACCGGACAATGTCTGGTGTCCGGGCGTTATGTTCCCCACTGTCACAGTGTTCAAAACTCCTTAATTAAGACTTAATTTCTAAAGACAAACTGAAGATGACTATCCCCCACATAAACATGACCTTGCACTCAGGTGGAAGTGGCTTTGCCTACAGCTACAATTATTAAACGAGAGTCCTTATTACCTGCCACTTCCACAGCATGGACGTCCGCCATTGCCAGGATGGTGTAATGGGTATATGCGTACTACACCTGTTACGACCTTTTCCACATTGGCATCAGACAATGAATGCTGATGTATTTATCAAACATATAGTTAATGTCGTCTTCAACATGTACACCACACTAAGATTAAACTGACTGTTTGGTAAGTACCCAGATGTAAACAAGGTACTTCTGCTTAACAGACCTACAAAAATTGGGAGGCTTTGGCTAGCCCCCAACGCCAACATCTAGTTCCAACTCCAAACTCCGGCAATATATATATATATATATATATATATATATATATATATATATATATATTATATAGACTCGATCCAGTCTCTCTCCACCCTCATCATTGCCGGATTGTCAATCCATGCCGAGACTGGTTTAAGACCGTCCACTGATGTCACTAAATGCACTAAGAGATCGCCATTATTGCACCTCGTTACCGATCTGTATCAAATGCGGAGCTCATCAGACGTCTATTGTTCCAATAAACGGCTCCAGGGAGCCGATAATTTATGCAAGATGTAAACAAAGCAGTCAACGATCCCGTACGTCGTCAAAGACAAGCAAGCATTACACTCCAACACATGAACTGCATCTCAGCCATTTCTTGTCTAGACCCATTTGCATCGGATTCGAAAGCTCTTGGAGCCAAACTCATAGCACAAATGTCGCATAAGACGCCCAGATCGTCTGACAAAAGACAAAACTCCTGTTCAAAAGCCATGGTAACTCATAGATCAACGCAAATCTAGTGCAGAAAGCGATAGGAATGCTCTCCTGGCAATTTGTAAAGTGTTTGTGCGCCACACCTTTGCAACAGCAGTAAGGGCGGTTACCAGGCATGTGGAAATGTGCCCAAGGCAGCTGGTAAACAGTGAGTACTATGGCAGCATTTACTGACATCGGTGGGTGGTCTGAAACAAGTCTCTCTCCGCTGAGAATTGACAATCCGGGGAATGACGAAAGCGGAGAGAGGCTGGGGCAAGTCTACTGGCAATACTTTGCTAAAAGTATTTCCTTAGGTTCTTAATTGCCACATTAACCCTTCTAGTCCCAGTCATTAATCACATAGCAACAAGATTTGATCCTATCTTCAAAATTCTTACTGAAATCTCAAGCGACAATGTGATCCAATACATAGCTACCATCCTCCAACACATCAAACGTATCGACTGATTCTATTTGACTGCATGCATTACGTATTAGTGTAGAATCTGCTAAGAATATAAATTCAATATAAAATCAATAAAAAGAGTTCGCCTAAGTGTAAATAAACTATAAGTAAGGAAACCTACCTGAAATCCATCTAATTCACGGAAAACTAGCAATTATCAGTGATAGAAAATGTCCCGTATGCATGACAGTTGCCGCCCCAGCTAAAACAAAACAGAGAAGATCAGTGCGACAAGACCAGCAATTTAGGGAAAGCAAGTCACAAGGCAAACCTTTCTAACTACGCTTTTTGTCATTCCCGGATGTTCAATCAGCACGGCAAGGCGCGGCGTACGTGTACAGCATTGCGACACAACACAGTGTACGTCGCATCAAGATTTCATGGTCTGCAGTAGTACGACGGGTAACCAACGAATCTTGTAGGTAACAGAGCAAGCCATGACACAAGCCAAGCAGCCGTTCAAATCGCAAGCTACTCATGCAGAAAGTAGTCTCGCGTAGCCAGACCCTTTCCGCTACTCGAAACCAGCCAGAAAGCGCTCGAGGTATATGTCCAAGTTAGTGTCCCGTAAGTCAAGGACGCTAGTAATTAGAAATTGTTTCATTAACTTACTAACTGTTACTAGTAGGATAAACCCCGCGATCTAGCGAGGGCAATTGCCCTACACGACGAACCTTCCAAGGTGAGAATATTTGTAGAAAGAAGGTACTCTAGAGTAATGAATTGACTGACCGAGCGTTTCGGATGTCTGTAGCTCTATATCGGACGAGTAGGACTGTGACGCTAGCATGCAAGCAACTCGCTCTGATCGCAGCTATTTGATAATTGTAGAACGAGTTACGCAACTGTAAATGGAAGGAAAGAAACATCAAGGACACCTAAATACCCTAGCTGGGCTACCATAGCTATACCATGCATCGATCAGTCTACAAGAGGTAAAGAAACAATAGTGTGACAACTTTGCTTTCATGTATACGTACGCCAATGCAAAATAAAGAATGGAAAGCAGTCTATACGTAGTCTTTATCCAGTGCACAAGCAGAAGAGCAGAAATGGATCCAGGGTTTTTGAAAAGGGGTTGCAGGTTTTGATAGACCACGCCTACTTCAGTCAACGCATTTGTATTGTTAGAGGAGCAAATGTCTCAGGCTTCCTAGAGCTTAGCTAAAGTAAATGGCAACAACTATGGCAACACATCTTTAGCAATGTACGTGTCATATTATAAATTCCCTACATCATCGAAACTGTTTAAATCTAACTGCATCATGCCTCTAGCTTAGTACTGCTAAATAAATGTTAATTAAGTAAATTATGGTGCAGCTATGTCTCTTTCGAACAAAGACAGTATGAACAATCTCCGTGAATAATTTTTTACACACTTTGCCTGCTGGTACCCGCTCTTCGTAATGCATGGCGATAACTGATAGGTCAGCAAGACGCTCCTCTGTCATAGTATACCTTGCAGAAGTCTTCAGTCTCCTCAGTAGAGATATGACCTCTCTGCTTCTGCACTTGTGATAGGCAACTATCAATAGCAGACGATGAACATTTGGGTACAACCGAGAGTAGTAGGCCAGGAAAATTTACTTAAAGTTGTTGGGCATGGCCTTCTTGCACTCTTGCCCTTTTTACCTTTCCTTCTTCCATTTCCTGGTATTTGCTTTGCCATACTGACTGCCACCTTCTTACTCCAGACTTCGGGAATGAAAGATCGACTTGCCAGTGCAACATTCCATCTATACGCTTTTCTGTTGGGTCAACGTCAGAACGAACCAGAAGGGAAGGCACTAGACAACAATGCTCAGACATTATCTTGCTTACCATTAGATCGTTTGCTCATCTGAAGAGCAAGGAATCGAGGAGGGGTATTGCAACAGATCGTTTGCAGTGCTCAATTGGACTCCGACTAGGTGTATTGCTCGTTTTTCTTGGAGCAGATTCAACGGATCCAATACTGTCTGCGAGTCGCAGAATGTCTTGAAAGCAGAAGTCAAAAAGGTTGCCTATGTATTCTGCCTTGTTGCCTCAATTATTTCAGTTACTGAGTGAACCATTCCGTACGCAACAAATATATCCTAGTCACGAGTCTAGAGTTTTGCTGCGGATCTCTTACATCGTCAAGAATCTGCTTAGTTATTTTAAATACTGGAATTGAGCACAAAAATGCGACTTCAAGACCTTGTGGTTTAACTCCGAGGCTAACCAGGGGGGAACGTTGCAACTCCCACAACCCCTACCCTAGATCCGCCACTGAAAAGAACACGCTCGTGCACATGCATAACGTTACTGAGAGAAAATGCCTACCAAATTAATGTACCGTAATGCTAGCGACGAATCAATTCTTGAGCCATTTCTTTGCAATCTACTGTGCGACGGTGAAAAGAGGACGGCGCATAAAGTCCTGTCGGATATGACTGCAATATGACGCAGACGCTAATGTAGAAGAGGACGACAGTAAATGGTTTTAAACCTCAATCGCTGCTCGACACTATAGAGCTAATTATTGAAACTGTCAAAGTGGGCGTAACCTGTCACATTCGCTAGATCGGTCGAAAGTGAAATAGCCCACTATATAGAACACTACACTTATCCGTTCGACAATAAAGACTGTAGGAAGCGGTACACACATTTAATAGGCGAAATAGAACGCGGCGAATGAAAGAGGCCGCGTTTATGTGCTAGCTATCCTGCTAGAGATTGCAACCCCATGCACATTCTTCTTTTGCGTGTTTACATGTCTTACATGTTGAGATCCAGTTTAACAAACTAGGGATGGCGATAAGTAAAATGGCTCACCTTCAAATTGACTGTAGGCTCCAAGAAAGCCTGTGAAGACTAGAAGAACGTCGACCCATCGCACTGGCATCATGAGACCGCTTCAAATATGAACAACACCAAATGAGTCGCTTTAATTTTCTACAGCTACGCTCTGTCAGTCGAACTGAACGAAGAAGCGGCTGGAACGGCGTTGTCGGTAGACCACGTGATTAGAGGTTCTATCTAGCGTTCCTCTGTCACGTGATCACATTGTACGCGTGTTTAATGTCTCTAGCATAGAAATACTCGGACGCATGTGTTATTTAATTAAATAAACTTTTCAACGCATTAATTTAATTAAATAGAATATGATAGGTGTATATATTCGTGTAGAAAATCCTTCTAGACACAGTCTGCAGGCACGTCTAGTAAACCCACATGCAGGCCGGTAAATTGTTTTGAGTTGCCAAATTGCCAGTTGCCAACAAACTCAATTAATTAATTACGCCTCTATATATACAGATGGTACATAATGACCGCCCCCGACGACCTTTGCAGATCACGAGAATCTTGCCATCTCCCGGATCTGAAATTGTATGGCCTGGCTGTTTCGCTAGCAGAATTGTCGAAACCAAAAGAAGTTAGCTATGTAGCGTGCAAGATCCGAAGCCAGCGCTTGAAACACTGTGCCTTCCAACTTACAACACATTAAACAGACTCTGGAGAAGAGGCATGCAGGGCAGTCAGACGGAAAGTCTCGTAGGTATAGGATCTCCAAATTTTACAAACAGTATTGATGAGTAAAAAAATTGACCTGGCTCAAAGTGCTTGGCGAATTCTAGTGTGACAACCTGTTTGCAGAATTGGGATTTTAGTCAGATAAATTCCAAGAATCATCTACTGCAACGTCTTGATTCCTCCAATTTAGACTCTTCTGTATCTATAGAAAGAATTCAGTCAGCTTTCCCGTCAGTTCGAATTAAAATAAAGTCTAAATTTTTTTAGAAAATGGTGGGTATGTAGGAATGGGTATGTACTTATGTCATTTATGCCCATCTCGTACATCACATTCACAACTGCTGCAAGCGATATAGGTAAAAAGATTGTGATGTAGGAGATGGGCATAAATAACATAAGTACACACCCCATCCCTACATACCCATTATTTTCTCAAAATGTTTTTAGACTCGTTTCATATATTTCTAGCTATGTTAAAAGTATACTACGCGAGCACGTGTTTAAATATTGGAAATGACAGTTTTAGTAAACCGACTGCTTAGCATTTTGAACATGACTGAGAGGGAGCTAGACGATGACTGGGCTGAAGTTGTTAGCTGGGACGATAGCGAGAATGCCGTGTGACGCTGTTGTATTTGCATATCTAGAGAGGTCTAAAACTAAAGAGGGGTAATGCATCTAGTATGTGTATGTAGTTTGAAATGAAAATGACAGTCCTAGTAAACGTGTGCAGGATTTCAATCTTTGATTGCAGGCTCGGATCCAGGATTTTTGAAAAGAGGGGGTTGCAAATTTTGATAGACCACGCCTACTTCAGTCAACGCATTTGTATTGTTATAGAGGTGAAAATGGCCCAGGCTTCTTACAGCTTAACTAAAGTAAATGACAACAACTATGACAACATATCTCTAGCAATGTGTCATGTTATAAACTCCCTAAATCATCAAAGCTGTCTAACAGAACCTAACTGCATCATGCCTATACTACTGCTAAATAAATGTTAAGTAAACTACGGTGCAGCTATGTCTCTTTCAAACAAAGACTGTATCAACAATCTCCGTGGATGATTTTGTACAAACTTCGTCTGCTGGTACCCAGTGACGGGTCTTTGTAATTCATAGCAATAACTGATAAGTGTGCAAGACGCTCCTCTGCCATGGTAGACCTTGCTTAAGTCTTCAGTCTCCTCGGTAGAAAAAATTACCTCTCTGCTTCTGCACTTGTGATAGGCAGTGTACATGCTATCAATAGCAGACGATGAACATTCGGGTACAACCGAGAGTCACAGGCTCCCAAATTGTTGGGTATGGCCTTCTTGCACTCTTGCTCTCTTTTCCTTGCTTCTTGCATTTCCTGGTATTTTCTTTGCCATACTGACTGCTACCTTCTCACTTCACCTCCTAGAGACTTCGGGAATGGAAGATCGGCTTTCCATTGGGTCAACGTCGGAACGAACCAGAAGGGTGAGCACTACACACAACAATGCTCGGACATCATCTTGCTCACCATTAGATCGTTCGCGCAGCTGAAGAAGCAGGAAGTCTAGGAGGGGTATCGCAACGGATTGTTTGTAGTGCTCAATCGGTCTTCGACTACTAACAGGTGTATTGCTCCGGTGTCGCTGTAAGTTCGTTTTTCTTGGAGCACATTCAACGGATCCAATCCTGTCTGCGAGTCGCAGAGTGTCTTGATACCAGATGTCAAAGAGGTTGTACATATCCTGCCTTGTTGCCTTCATTCTTTCAGTTACGTACTGAGTGAACCATTCCCTACACAACAAAGATATCTTGGTCCCGAGTCTGGAGTTTCGCTGCCAGATGTCTCACTTCGTCAAGAATCTGCTTAGTTATTTTTAATTAAATACTGGAAATGAGCACAATGTGGCTTCAAGACCTTGTGCTTTAACTCCGAGGCCAACTAAAGGGGGGTTGAAACCCCCACAACACCTACCCTAGATCCGCCACTGGATTGCATCTCTAAACAACTCTCACGTTACGCTCGGCATACACGGAAGTACGTAGCAGCAGACGGATGTACGTAATAACACTAATTGCATTTATAAACAACTCCCATTACCTAGGGTTCCACAACCGGCGTAGCGTGGCCCTCATGTTTGGGAGGGCTAATAATTAGGCAGGAAACCACGCGCATTTCTTACATAAAAAGCCACGCCCATTTTCTACTTTTCTAGCTTGCAGTTAGTATACATCTAACTAAGAAAATATTATAAATTTCAGGTTACAAACAAGCTGCGGGACTGAGTGCCGTCTGTGTGCGTATGAAGGACAAGGAAACACTGTTACAGTCAGTGCCAAAAATGTTTTCATGACTCGCTGCGATAATCAATTGCAAATCAAATGACATTTCGATGACAATAGAATCTAGAAGACCAATTCAGTGCAGACGACGTTGACCAATTTGATCATTTTGCAATATAGCGAGCAATATAGGTTAGCTAGTTAGTTAGAATAACATGTGGAGCAAGTACCGTGGAGTGCAAGCAAATCATTAGGTAGCGGAGCCGCAGGAAATTCCATTCTCTAGTCAATCGGGTTGCCGACCTTAACTACACTTACTTAAAAATCATTGATGGATAGGCTTCTGCATGCTTTTTTGATACGGTCCTCTTTGACTCTTATGTTGCCGGATAGCGTAGTAAACGTCTCAAATAAGTGATGGTAATGCGCACTTTCCGTGTCCACGACTTCTCGACACTGGTTTTATCATACTGAAATGGTGATGTGTATTGTCAAAGAGGTAGAGTCAATTAACGTCGTCGATCCTCAACATAAAACTCTGAGATTGAGCGGACTGTCACTGTTTAGTAACTTAAATTATAGCTTTGCTTGAAGCGGAATAACACGCCCAAAATGTTTGGGGCTATAGCCTCCCCCAGTTCCCCCCGACCCTACGCCGGTGGTTCCACGGAAGAGACACACGCTTACATGCACAGAGAGTCAGACAGGACGTCGCGCCGTTGAACATAGTCGTACGTGTTCAACTACACGCAACTGTAAGCAGCATGTAGCAGCAGGTGGAAGTGGCAGCTAGGCTTCCAAACGGTACATGTACACACGTGACCGGAACAACATGGCGTTGTGGGAAGCAGTACGTGGAATTGCATGGCAGCAATTGACTGATACAAGGTGACTTTGCACATTTCCAGCTGTTGGGTCAGTGCATTTCTTCGGACAAGAACGAATCGTTTGGTGTGACTCTCGACGTCTCGTCGTTGTAGCTGCTTCGAGTGAGGCGCTAGCCTGGCTGACAAAAGTGAAATGTGAAATGTGAAAGAATAAATCGAGATTTTTACTTGCCGATGGCTGGCTTCTGAGCCTCTTAGTGTCAGCGGTGAAAGTCTGGCTATCATTAGGAACGTTTGAAGTTGAGCGCTACGTGAGTCCGAGGTCTCTGTAATGAGTTCTGAGAGATCCGGTTCGGATGCGTTTGGATACTTTTGTATGGACCGCCATTTTAGATTCTTCGCATCCCTACATAGGGAGTGCTACCGCACTTCCTGATAAAGTAGAGCACCCAAGGCTTGCGGTTACTGAGTATTTGAATTAATTAATTTAGCGATGAAGGCGCATGCGTAGTGTAAACGGCCTCCTAATTGGCTAATTTTTCTAACTATAAAGCGTAGAAGCTATAAAACTTACGCAGACCACGCCCTAATGTGGAAACCTTGCTTCTCTGTAGCTACCGTAGTATATATATATATATGTGTGTGTGTGGGTGTGTATGTATACGCCAGTGCAAAGTCAATTCTCTCGGTTTACCAAGCAATACCATAGCAACACCAACTACATTCACACATTAATTGCTTCCTAACATCAAAGACAAAGCAAAACAAATTCATCAAAAAGCAAACATATTACATTTAACTAGCCGCTACATAAAGCATGTACTGCATACCATGCAATTATCTTTTACTGTCAAATGTCCCTAAAACGCTGTCATCTAGATGTCTTGCTACTCTTCCAGTCTAGCTTTTGCCTTATCACATTCGTCTTTTTCCAACGGTTTGTTGCTCTCGTAATTCAACCAATCCTCAGGAGTTTTGTCCACAAAATGACAATATTTCAAAAGTTTTCTACAAACAGCCCATGCTTGAATCTGTTCTTCTGGCTCGTGGACTAAAGTTGTGTCAGGAACAATTGACTTCTTCCATGGGCGACAGTCATCGTAATAGTCAAGAAACTCTGACAGGCTTGGAAGCATCGGATCGTCACCTCTACCCCACATCATGTCTGCAGCGTCGGTGCTAAGACACATGTCGAACACTGGATGCTTCCAATTACGCAGTCGGGTGCAATGAAAAGCAGGAAAAATATGACAATCACAATTATGATCACTGTGCTCGTTAACGAGTGAGCATTTGAGCCACAAAGTGAACACTTTGCTCGACATCCTCATATTTTTGTCCAAACTTGTTCACACTCGTCACTCATGCTGTTATTTATTATTTCTTGCAAATTCTCAAGTACTTCGGTTAACAGCTCACGCATACTGGTCTTAAACCGTGTACAGAATACCTCAACTCGTGCAATAAGAAATTGGTCATTTGCGGAAATCTGACCAATGCAGCCATTAGCAAGTTTCGAACACTAGCCGTCTCACTTAAGTCTTCGGCACGGGTTTCCAGATAATCTTTAAAGTCATGAAGATGACCAGCAGTTGTTTGACAGCTTTGTTGCCACCTTACTGCAGTGTCCTCTACCATCTTGTACATTTCTAAAACGCGTTCTGTAAGTTTATGCTCATTGGCGTCTATGGCTACCTGTTTGCGATTTGCAAACATCTAAATGAATAATTTTTTTCAAATATGCGTTTACATCAATGCAATATTCCAACACCTCATCATAGCTGCCTCTTTTAAATGAGCCACGGTAAACGCGTTCTGCTGCCTGCTCTGGATCTTGCATTTGCTGAAGAACTTGGTCACGAACCTCGGACGCGAATTCGTGCACTTTGCTCTTTACCCATACCTTTAACTGTTCATTATACTCGTCGGCACACCTTGCAGCGCGTTCCAGATCGTCAACCTCGTTACTTGCTGTGGCAATAAAGGTTTCTCTCTTTTTTCTCTCATTCGTTCAAGTTCGTCTTCCCTGTCTGAAATGCACTTTTCCTCAGCAGAGCTAACTACCTGATATGCTACTTGCTGCAAATTAACGATAGGATCGTTAGTAAATGGAGCTCGCTGTAGCTTCAGTCTCTCATGATGTGTAAACAACACGGATTACGGCTGTTTAACCACATTACAGGCAAAAAGAACAATATCTGTGTTACATTTGCCGTCTTGCGATTCGATCTTCTTCACGAACCTGTCTTGCACTCTCGTCTTCATTTCGTGAACTACGACGGATTTTGAACCAATTAAATTTTTGTCTGACGTCGGTAAAACATGTCCCATGCTTTCTGGATCACAGTAGATTTTGTTTCGAGATACTTTTAACCCATATCTTGTCACTGCTGTTAACAAGGTCTCCTGATTTTGACAATGTAGTTAAACGAAAGGCAAAAGAGACGATGGCCAGTATCTCGTTATGTTGATGTCTTTTCCAAACGTGGCGAAATATCTCCAAAACTTCTGCCTCAACGTCTACGTTTGTCTTTCTTGTTTCTAGTAAACGTTTTCTATGCTTTGATTCATACTGCTTCCACAGGTTATCAAAGATCTTTGCTTCGTTAGACACAGACAATGACGATTGATATCCAGTACGCGTCAACTCTCCATCAAGTTGTACGTAGAAGCTTCGATCAAAAGCCTCTGTGTTAAGTCTGTGTTTAGCCAAATGCACCATGAGTAAGTGTGAATGTCATAAGCAGAAGACAGTGGAGTTGCTAATTTGCAACGAAATTCTTTCTTTAGGTCTTCGTTGTACTTCTTGGCTTGAGTGCGTTGCTCACAGTAATGAACTAATTCTTCGTGCATTGCTCTTTTCAAACTAGTTAGCTCAGACTGACACTCTTTGTCAAACATTAGAACTGATGTCTCGTCTTTGACAGTCTGCAATCGTTCTGTGTGTTTCTTCACAACAGCTCTCGCTTGGTCATTGAACTTGTTTTCAGCTTGTTTGACAAAAGAGGTCACGATTTCATTTATCTCTTTGTGAAGACGCAATTCATGAAGACCTTTGTAATGCAATAATGTGTAACCGTAGTTAGTGAGTGTATCCCACACAATACAAGCGTGTCTATACGAGTTTATAAGAGGCTCACTGTCGTCAGGCGAATCTAACGTTAAACGATCGGGGAGCGTAGACTGTAGTATCTTTTGGCGTAGGGCAAACGCCTCTTCAGAAAAAACAGCAGACGATAATTCTACAGTTTGTACTTCCCGTTTGACTTCAGAAAATGCACTTGGAAGAAGAAATATAGCGTCATGCTTCAAAGACACGAGATCATCAAGATTTTTCTGTCCACTTCCCATTGCTTCTCTCAGCATCTTCCTCATCAGTGTTAGCGAATCGCTTTCTACTTTAGTGTTACGATCTCTCTGGTCTCGCAAAACGAACATCATTTCCGTTCGAATATCGGCCACTTGCAGATAGTCCATTGCGTATAAACAAGCTTCTAACAATTCTTTCATTTGAGAAGAAATCTCTCCCTTATGGTTCACTATAACGGCATCTAACCGAACCGAGAACTAGAAGATATCTTCCGTCCGATATGCGTACGAAGAAAGCATACAGACCCTTCGTGCATCTTCCGCCCTTGTGGCAAACCCACATCCAAACAAGTAATTGAGCAATGTAGACTTAGCAGAACTCTGCGCGCCTATAACTGATGCAACAAGCAAGTCACTTCTGTTCTTCAACTCAACTCCTAGTTGTCTTATTGTATCTTGTATAAACTTGCTTGCAGTCATCTGTAACGGATTTCCTCGAAGTAATTGCATAGGATAACCTTTCAACACACATTGCATGTAAACTTGCTTAATTACCCGGGGATCTAGGCAAAGTTTTCTCAAATGATCATTCACTATTGTATCATCTTGTATCAAAGAAAAGTTTCATCAATTCAGTCCAAAAGGAGTCTATCGATATATCTAACTGATCTATGTGAAATGAAACTTCCTCCAGCTGACGTTTGATATCATCTATTCTGTGTTGATTCTGATGTTGTTCACTTTCCGTTTGATCTGCGATTCTACTTGATTCTAGTTGTTCCATTAGATTTCGTCTCTCTCTACAAAGAGGATTGATATATTCCGCTTTCCACAACCCCAAGTAATGTTGGAATTCAGCCAACTGATGGTGCTTTTCCTCAGACGCAAGACTAATGAATAGTTTGACTGGATGAGATATCTCGGAAAGTGTTTGCCGTCGAGTCTCCAACTCTCTCATCTCTTGTCCTAAATTTGCTAATTCTACGTGAATCTCACCTCTATTCCCTTTTATGTCTGATTTCCTGAAGTTCTTTCTCCTGGTGACGATTTCTAGCCATAGACACGTAAATTGCTGTTAGAGGAAAGAGGCGGTTAACAAGCTCGCCTTTCTTCGGATTACATGCTTCAAGAGCTTCAAACGTTTCACTTCCTAAGAAAGAAAATCCGTCTAATTGCCTACTAAATTCCCTTCTGTAAGGAACTAAGGCCTGACCTTGTTCGGTTTAACAAGACACAAAACGCCTTTGAATAACTTGCGAGAATGGCAATAGTTGTTTGAGTTTGCAAAATATTGGTGTTATTTGATCTCTAACACATATGACAGTAATTTTCACTGCCCTTTTGTACGACATTTGGTAAGGTCTTCGACTAGCATAACTTTTTCTACTCTATTAGGAAGGATGTCTCTTAACGATTGACTAATTGATGACGATGGTAGAAAAGTATCGGACATTTCAGAACTGACAGAGACATCGCGAACAAAATGGACAACCTCTGCGTTTGTGGAATGAAGATTACAACTGTTTAGTAAGAACGATCGTAAGCTGTCACCAAGAGAACCGCCAAGACAAAAATCATTAGCAGTCACTTGAACAAGTACTAGTGCTGCGACCGAGCAAAGAGTGGATAAAGCATAACGAAACGTTTCCTCATTTGTAAACCCGTGAACATCGGCTAAATTGAGACAGCAAGCAACGTTATATTTGACGTCAAGTACAAGATCAATAGAAGTGGAATGAAACAAGCCGACATCACCTTTGGCAGAACACACATCGGAAGAATCAAAAGTCAATGACGTAGTCCCTAGTTGTCCTTCCAACTTCCCTCTGCAGTACGTCTTTCTTCTGCAGTAAGTATTTGTTTGCGTAGACCGTCGTCTCGAATGCCAACAACTACTCTGTCTCTCAGTATGTCATCCTGCTTTGGACCGTACTGGCACGTCTTCGCTAGCTCCTTTAGGGCAGTAAGATATTGATCGAACGCCTCACCTTCCGCTTGTGAACGCCGATTGAGCATGAACCTCTCATAGATGATATTCGTTTCACCCAAACAGTGATTCTCTACTAGTCGTAGAACAATGTCCATGTTTGCCTTGTCCTCCTCTTTCTCGAATGGGAGTGCATTGTAGATCCTCAAGGCTTCCTGTCCGACACATGTGATGAATGTTGCAATCCGATCTTGTGCAGGCTGTTGTTTCAGATCGGAAAGTACTTCATACGATTCCCACAGGTGTTTCCACTCTCGTCACGAATGCCCCACATTTCCAGTAAGGCATAACGGTCTGGGAAGTGGTATTCTTCCAAGCATTCGCATCGGTTGATACTGCTGATTGATACCCATTCGTGCATCCACAGGCTCGTGAGGTTGCTCTTCAACGACGACTTCGTCTTGTCTCTGGTTCTCTGCGGTCGGTACGTATACGAATCAAGCGTTTCGACTATCGACCACTCTTGACACCATGTCACATGCAGGCCGAGGTCTGTATACGTACACCGGATTGTGTATAGCAAAATGTATTATCTACGTGTGTATCATCTTATTATATGTATCACATTAACAATAAGACTTCACCCCTCACACAAGCTTTCAGTTCACTGGCGTAGTGTTGTCCTCAAGTTTGGGGTCTCATAAATTAGACCGCAAACCACGCCCATTTCTTACACGCAAATCCACGCCCATTTCCTACTTATCTAGCTTGCAGTTTGTAGACATCTAAGTAAATTAGTATCAACTTTAGGTTACAAATAAACTGAGCGACTGAGGCCATCAGTGTGTGTGCGTGTAAAGGAGTAAAAACGCTGTTAACGTCCATGCCAAAAAGGTTTTCATGGCTCGCTGCGATCGTCAAAATTAAATGGCATCTCGATGACAATAGAATCTAGAAGACCAATGCAGTGTAAACGACGTTGACCAATTTTAGCATTACGTAATCTAGCAAGCAATATAGGTCTAGCTATAGTTTTTAATTAATATTCCTGTGGAGAAAGTACTGTGAAGCGCAAGAAATCACTAGGGAGCGGAGCCGCAGGAGATTCCATTCTCCGGTCAGTCGAGTTGTCGACCGTAATTAACTAGACATACTTGATAGATAAGCTACTGCATGCCTTTTTGATGCGGTCTTCTTTGACTCTGCCATT
>NC_085094.1:1633649-1723649 GCF_963422355.1 Corticium candelabrum
TCAACGAGACTTCGAACTTGTCACTTTCTCTAATCACTCCTGCAGGACCAAACCATGTTCTGTTGCTAGGATTGTTTGGAACAGCAGGTGATGCTGCTGAGACTGTCACTCGAAGAGCAGCGGTAACTCCTTTTGGTACCGCAACGATCGAGTTTACGGCTTCCACAGTCGGACGAAATCCTGCAATTGCACGCAGTAAGCAGATGCGAGAATGTACTGTTTCTCTGTGTATTATCATTGCTTACCTTGTAAAGCAAGCTTAATTGTAACAGTTGCGCTGCCGACTGTATTTGCAGCTGTAAATGTGTAAAGTCCAGTGTCATTTGGACCAATATCTTGAATTGCCAAACGATAACGATCTGTCGACAAGAAAAACTTGTTTGTTGTAGTAATCACTCCTGAAGGACCAGACCATGTTCTGTTCGCAGCATTGTTAGGAACATTGGGATAAACTGGTGGAATTGTCACGTGAAGAACTGCAGTAGATCCATTCGGCACAATGACAACAGACTTTTCTGCACGTAAAGTAGGACGAGCAGCTGCAAAAACATTTCGTAATTACAAAACAAAGATAATTAATAAATGATGATCTCACTAAAGACAAATTGGCATATTGATTAAATAAGAATTTGTTCAAAAGTTATAGGATATATACACACATACCATTATCATGCGTTCTTCCCTCTTTGGATAAACTGAAATTGCCCCTACCAACAGCGGTTGAGGCTTCGACACGAAAGCTATACGTTGTGTAGCGCTTCAAACCAGTCACCACGATCGAGTCCTCTTCTGTGGCAGTGCGATAGAAAGGAGGTAGCAGACTTTGCGCCATAATTCGTTCACGAATCTCCACTCGATGTTGTGTTATTATGCCATTTCGTTCATTGAATGGCACGACTAACCATCTAATCCTGATTGAGTTGGAGCTTTCAGCCAATACAGAAATAATTTTTGGAGTTCCTGACGGCTCTATTAACAGAAAGAATATTAGAGTAACAACAATAGCAAAATCTATCAAAACTCCCCAACAAAATCTGTTTGTAACGTATTAATACTGTCGTGCACCAAAAATACATGTCTTAGAAGTCACTATATCTATACTGTAGGACAATGTCAATTACATAAGCCAGTTAATCACAATTCAAAATATTCTACACTGCAGCAGTGCACTGGCTATCTTATGTTCTAGGCTTCCTAAAACTAAACCAAAACTAAACCAAAAGACCTTTAAAGTTTCGCTGCGAACTGCAGTAATATTTGAAGTATAGTTGAACAAAATAGTTTTAACTACCAACCTACAAATAAGTAAAGCAATATTTCATAACTAAGGTACAACAGATGACTAATGCATGTCAAATATTAATGGCTGTTGGCTGTTAATATTAATTCAAGAAGGCAATATATATATATATATATATATATATATAAATTCAAGTGCATAAATTCTTAAACTACTGAAATTAGTTTAAGCAATAGCACATACAGAACAGACAACAAATACAACATGCAATTTCTCTGCTCACTGTCTTGGCTTGTGAGAGCCACAGAAGAAGAATTGCTGAAGTCACCTGTTCCTATAGAATTTGTGGCTGCCACTCTAAACGTGTAGTTTGCATATGGATGTAGTTTTTTGACAACATACAATGGCTGTTGGCTGTTAGTGTTCTCACCAGCTGACCATTTTGTGTTGTCAATACCACCAGCATACTGAACAATGAATTGAACTATTGCACTATTGCCATCAAAAGAAGGACTCCACTTCAGTGAAACAGATGTTGACGTCACATCAGTAGCGATAATGTTGATAGGTGCAAATGGTGCCTCTACAGCAAAAAATAGTAGTTGCTCATACGTAATTTCAGCTATGAGCTACAAAAACAGTGAATGTGACATAAGTGAATGAAACAAGTTATGTGTGTTTATGGGGCTATATCTGCTAGAAATGTGTCATGCTTCTGGTCCTGTCAAGAAAACACCAAGTCTACGTATATCAAAGAGCTTTCACCACAACAGTCTCCTTCACGTTTGCAAATCACAGGGTCTTGTTGTAACTGCCACGCCTATTTGCAATGGACAACACACAAGCAATTTCTTTCTTCTACCTTGCAAAATTATATATCAAAGTAAGAATTTAACATTGGCATAGAGCGACTACAATATCCTGTATGTCTCACCATTTGACAATGCAGGCAATTCTAGAAATGCTACATTATGAATTTTGTAGTCACATGAAACAGTCATTTACAGGATTAGATAGTACAGTTGGAAGCAAAATAGTGTGCAAGTTTGTAATACTTACCCAATACAGTGAGTTGAACAGGTCTTGATGATACACTTTGCAAGATATTCTTTGCTACACATACAAAATTGCCAGTATCCGAGGTAACAGTTAGTGTTACTGTTAAATTGCTTGAAAGAGTTGGCACTCCAGTGTTGTCCACCTCTGTTGCTTTATTAACTTTGTATGTGTTAGGAAGCATTGTATCATTGTTCATTACCCATTCAATTGATGGTGGTGGAAAACCTGCTACTTTACACTGCAATGACACAACGTCTGGCTTCCTCACAGCCTTTGAAATTGGACTGATGATAATTGATGGAATATCTAAAAATTGCAAATACTTAATCACCCACTGTGCATTCAAATTCCTGCTTAGGCAAAAGACTTATCATACATTGAACAGTAACAACACTGCTTGCTTCATTGTGCCCTAACAAATTGCTGACAAGACATCTGTACATTCCTCTGTCTCTGAATTCTGATCTTCTAATAAGTAAATTTGATTTCACTTTGATTTCAGACATTATCTGGTTGGTTTGAACACTTTGTTTCTGATCATTTGGAGAAATATCTTGACCATCGTGTTGCCACGATAAACTTGGTATAGGAAAACCAATTGCTTCACAATTAAGAGCAATATCACTTGGAGACACAATTGTTGTGTTCTGAGGTGATGTCGTAATATTTGGATAAACTGCAGCAGAAAAGTTAATACATCACTAAAAATTGAAACCAAAATAAAAACAAACCATTTACAAACAACTGAGTGCTCGATTTGTCCATCTTCATTTCAGCTAGATTGTTCATTGCAATACATGTATACGTCCCTCTATCTTCATATCTTGTCGATGTAATAATGAGTGAGGTATTAGAGTCAATAGAAAATCTTCCACTGACTGTCAGAGTCTCTTCGACAGAACTCTCAGCTACTGTTCTCTTCCATGAAATACTGGGAGGAGGTTGACCGAATGCAATGCAACTAAACACAGTGATACCTGGCTCAATGGTCGTCTGTGAAACTGGAGGTGATGTGATTACAGGTGGGACTACAAATAAATATGTCACTATTTCAGACACAACTGAAAATAAACATAGTCAAAATACCTTGGACATTGAGCATAGCACTAGCAGCCACAACTCCATGTATATTTGTTGCAGTGCACTTATACTCTCCACAATCATCATATGTCACATTAGCAATAACCAGTGTTCCATCACTTGTTGCAGGCTCACTAAAACTGAATCGAGAATCAGAACCATCAGAAACAGTCAAGTCTCCCTTTTGCCAAACGTAGTTGGCAACTGGCTCATTAAATGTTTGACAGTGCAAAATAGCAGTGTCACCAACAAGAACATTTGTGTCACTTGGTCTCTCTCCAAACTTGGGAGGACCTAAATATAAAATTACAAAAACATACATGCTACAAAAGTAGTTACTAGGATAACGCTATACCTTGTATAGATATTACAACTACTTCACTTCCAGATCCAGCCTCATTAGTTGCTGTGCACCTGTATCCACCACCTGAATCCAAGTTGATGTTCTTTACTAACAAGCTAGCAACCACGTTCATACTATCATATGATTGATAGAAAGGTTCTGGACCACTGAGACTAGTGCCAGTGTTGAAAGGATCACCACTAGTTGAGTTTGTCCAAATTATACTTTCTGCCTTTACTGCTGGAAATGCATTACGAATGTAGACAGACAGCATAAGACTAAAGTTCTCAACACCAGCAAGTGTTTTGTTCACAGCAACAACAGTTGGTTTTACTAAAAAGACAATGAGCAAATTATTACTATACAAGTAATATATACATAATATTCAGAGTCTACGGGCAGAATGTATGTAAACACACAAATCCATTCAAAAAATTCAATAGCAAGCGCACCACACATGTTGCTAGTAATCTCACAATCTCAAGCAAATAAGTGTTACATTTAAACATTGAGAAATACCACTGAAAACAAATAGATGTGCAGTTGACAACAGGCAACAAACAATACCAAATAACGGGGAAGCCTCAACAACACAGACAACTTCAGCAAGCATAAAATATTAAATAGTAGCCACCCACTTGCCATTTATTAACAAAAGACAATACAAAATGCTTTCACTATTAATTAATTAAGTACTTGGAAATGTTATTCAATTAGTATAAATGCTTCCAAACTTGTATAAAGAGACCACCTTCTCTAAAGTAAATAAGAAACAGTGCACTGCATTTGCTAGTGGTAATGGGTCTTCTCCCGATCTTGACAGACCACGACTGCTCACCTCCAAACAAGGGCGTCACATGGGTCCCAAAAGTGGGGGGGGCGCAAATTTGAAGCTGAGATATGTGACGTAATTCATGGCGTCATATATATTAAATTCTTTTTAATATCAACATTACAAAAAGTTTACTAACTATTGTAGAGGAAGACGTCTGTCACAAAGAGCACCAAATTGTGAAACAAGATCATCAATATTACTCTCCAGTTCCTTAGCAATGTCGCATTCGAAGCACATCAGAGCAAGGGACCGGAGGCGCTCGTCAGCCATCCTAGTTCGCAGCCATGATTTTAGTCGCCTTAGAGCAGAAAACGACCGCTCTGCAGTTGAAGATGTAGCAGGAATGCAGAGAAACAACTTGAACAGTTTGAAGACTTGGGGAAACAATTCTGTGCAACGGAGAGAAACAAACTGACGAGCAAGAGCACCTATGTTGCCGGTCTCCACAACGTCTTTAGAAAAGTGCAGTTTAGAATAATTGTAAAATACTCTTATTTCAGACGTGAACTGAGTGTTGTCAAAGTCACCTGTGTAAAAGTGTAATATCTCACTCACAAGCGACTGATCTGGCGCCGATAACGAGACTGACTCGGA
Source organism: Corticium candelabrum (assembly GCF_963422355.1). Lineage (NCBI taxonomy): Eukaryota > Metazoa > Porifera > Homoscleromorpha > Homosclerophorida > Plakinidae > Corticium > Corticium candelabrum. The sequence goes on from NC_085094.1 coordinate 1,638,801, forward strand.
CAACAACTTCTCAATTCCACAGAACACACGGTAATCTTTGCTACAAAAGCGTCGAGTTAGGTCTGATACCATGATATCCAATAATTCATAATATGCTTGTCGATAACGTTCTTTTGGTGACAGTGGCTGATATTGGGTCGTGCTTCGTTCGTCAATTCGGTGAGAAGGTCGACGAGCTCGAAGGAGAGCTGGTGGAGTCAGGTTTTTTGCTTTACTCTCTTTCTCCGATGACTGCCAGAAATTCTCAAAACTTTCATTTGTTCTGAAACTTTGTAGAGTAGCAATGACGCTATCAGCTGATCTTTTTGCTGCCTGAAGATCTACGTTCTCTCCCTGCAGGTACTGGGATAGGTGAGAGATTAATCCTAGTAGAGTGTCTAGAACGGACACATAGAAGAGAAAATTGAATGAAGATACAACAGTCAGTAAACAGTGAGCTTCACTTCCGATCGCAGCATCGTCAGAGAGTTCGTCCAGAGCAATCAGAATTGATGCAAACTGTTGCCTAACAGTATGGACTGCTGCGTGCCTGGAACCCCACCTAGTATGACATGGTCGTTGGAGTACTGCTTGCGGGCCCTTTCCTTCGTTCTGTCTTCGTTGCACATCTTGAAACTTTTCATGTCTCTTGGCTGATCCTTCAAGTAAATTATAGAGACTGGAAACAGCACCTAGAACGTTTCGCACATCTGTAACGTTCTCGCAGCTGTTTTGAAGACTGAGGTTCAATCTGTGGGCATGGCAATGCACATATCCAGCTTTCTTCTCGACCTCCTGAAGCCTGGTAGCTAAACCTGAGTGCTTCCCGCACATGCTTGACGCTCCATCATAACACTGTGCCCGTACCATAGACATTGATAGGCCCGTCTCAAGCAAAACTTGCGTCAGTTGCTGAAACAGACTTTCTCCGTCAGTACCTTTTAAAGGCCAAAATCCAAGAAACCTCTCCTCTACATTCAGGCTGTCTGTTACAAACCTTACATTGACAGACATTTGTTCTACCCTTGATATGTCTTGTGACTCGTCACATATTAGTCCAAAGAAGCCGCAGTGTTTGACAGCTGTCGTAAATTCTCTTCTGAATGTTAGATGCAATGAGTTTCAACATGTCGTTTTGGCTTTTGGGGCTTACGTAGTGAAAGTTTCCTTCCAAATGGCGTTTTAAGTCAGGGCAGTACCGTGACAGATATTCAAGAAATTCCAGCAGATTTCCTCTGTTGTGAGAATCTTTAGATTCATCGTGGCCTCTCAATGGGATGTTTTGTCTTCCCATTAAAAAAATTACTTCAAAAATTTTACGTAAATTGCGTCTGTTCAGCTCTACTTGTGTCTGGTAGGCTGTACTCAACTGTTGCATAACACTTCCTCTGGTTGCATCCTGCTGTTGGCTATTCTTCCACACTCCAACATTTGAAATATGACTCAAAGATTCCTCGTGACGCCTCATGTCAGCTACTGCTGACTTCCACTTCCTGAAACCTCTACTCACGAACGCTTGGTCTGGACAACCTTGTTTATCCAGGTTATGCTTTACTGTCAGCCGACAAGGAAAGCAGAACGCGGAATCCGCTGCAGGGCTGTACTCAAGCCAGCAAAATTGTGTGTACCAGTGTGGTTGAAAGGACCTATTACAAGTGCCAGATTTCGTCTGAGGAAATTTCCCATGCGGCAGTTCTTTTGCACAAGGTTGATACGGGCCATTGGTCACAGAACAAGCAGTTGGACCTCGGCAAGGATCAAACGGATGACACACAGAATCTTTCGGGCCAGATTCACTAGCAGTAGTACTAGTAGAGACAGTCACAGTCACGATAGAACTAGCTGTATCGTCGAACCTTGACGTACAAAAAGATGACAAAGACTTGGAGTGAGACGACTCTGGCTGCAGGGAAGTTCTTGATCTAAAAAATTGGCGTGTTACTTTTCCATTTCAACAATCCGCGATACGTTGTTAGTGGACCTTAGAAAGGTGGTAAGGAGTTTCTGTCCTTTCCGCTTTGTGTTCTTGTCGCTGCTGAGGCTGACAGAGCTGCTGCTGTGACAGCTGTCTCCCGCTGACATTTTCCGTATCCGGGTGCTTTAGCCTCGATTTCCAGGCAGTCCTTCATAGCAGTACTACATCTATGCTGAATCAGCTAATTTAGCTAAAGACAAGCTACACTTCTGTTTAATTAACGTTGAAAATAGAATTGACTCAAAATATAGCAAGCCGCGCCCTAAAAAAGTGGGGGGGCTAGCGCCCTCTCTAGCCCCTAAGACGTGACGCCCTTGCTCCAAACATCTGGCCCCACGAGACTATGGTGAAGCCTTGCGGTCGGTCACTTAGTTGAACAACGTTCGATGTTTGGCTTCAATTTCCAGCATGTATATCACAGTATGTTTAAGTTTGATAATCCTAGGTTAATTGGACACTGAACAGTTTAGCATGATATGCTCTACCTTGCATACAAAATAAATCCAGTGCACTTCTTTCACTGTAACACTAAGCTCTGGCTAGGGCTTAGCATTTGCTTACGTCCTGTTTGTTGCAGCAGCAGTTAGACGAAGCATCCAGAAATAACATCAAAGTGTCTGATGAGTTGGATAAAGTAAGAACAACTGATGAAGTTAGCTTTCGTATGAGAGTCTAGATCTAAGCACTTTCACTAGATTTCGCATTGCTCACATGTCTGTGAGATTTGACCAATCAGTTTGCTAACTTGAAATGTAATACAACAGAAACTGCACGGAGGAGTCAAAAGATTGCAAGTGCATTGCTCCTTTCATATCATTGAGTTTCTTGATGGAATTTCCATACTCTGGTAAGCTCTGCTTACCTAGTTACTTTGCATGCATAAATGAGGATGTCCAGTCATATAGCAATGTCATAGTAGACATTGTACAGTTAGAAGTGGACATCATGAAGTTAGTGGACATCGCAAACAAGCCTGCATAATGCAGCACCGGATCACATGTAGATGTTATTGAGAACAATATTAATTAAGACTTAGATCAACTTGCCTATACCTTAAAGTTGTAAGAAAAGATATAACTTAAGTCTGTATATGCCACAGCCTAAACATAGCTACTATCTAATGGTGTTTAATTTGAGAGCACTTTGTATGCAGGATGTTCACCAAAGTACCAATTGGTGATCTTACCTACCCTATCACAAGGCTGTTAACTGCAGATAAAAACAGATGCACTGCTATTGTAGAGTCGTCAATGAAATGTGCAACTTACACTGTAAGTCTGTATAACTCATGGCCTACATGCAGCTTACATTAGAGGGTAACTTATGTGGAAAGATTTTAGGCAAACATGCAACATTTTCAAAATGAGATTTTAGTCAAGGGTGACTTTAGGGTAGGTTGTCAAAGTTGCATTTAGCTGCTTCATTTATGCTGAGGTGATTTCTGTTTAATTAGAACCTGTCTTGCTGTTTCATAACATGAGTGCACCACAATGTGGCATCTTACACCTCAGATATACAAGTGGTAGCCTTGACGCTAAGCCAACTTCGCCTTAGGTGGTGGAGTAATGCGCATGATTTTGCGTAGGGTGCACATGACCAAAAACAAAGTTGCCACGGTAAGGCAAAGATTGGCCTAGGGACACATTATGCATAAATACTATCACGTGACTCCTTATCCAATTAATGAATAATCATTTCCAATTACTTTAATGAAGTAAGCTCCTCCCGGTTCTTCATCATCACCTTCTCTCATTCCGTAGCTACTAGGCAACCTGGGAAAAATGTTTCCAGCTGCGTAGGCTACAGATCAACACGCATTACTCCACCAAGTAAGGCGAAGTTGGCCTAGCGTCGAGGCTATAAAAGTGGTATCTCTGTGTTTTTGCAGCCCTTTTACTTAGGATGTCACCCTTGTGCTGTCAAGCAGTGAGGTTCGAACAAGTTAGTTAGCATTGCTTAAAATTAAATGTAAGTGCTCTCACACATGCACACACACAGCATGCACATGTGTGCACGCACGCACGCACACACAAACACACACACACACACACACACACACACACACACACACACACACACACACACACACACACTGCTGTATGCTTACACTACCCTGACCTACCCATCTCACTAGATTCGTACGCATATTACAGCAGAACTGGAAAATTCCATTGTTCTTAAAAATCTAGAGTAGGTCTGCTAATAAAAAATTTGCATTGTAAATTAAATCTCTCTGTATGCTTAATTAAGCCAGTATTGTTCAAGGAGGAAACCCTTGAACTGATGGTCTTCAGCATTTCAAAAGATGAGAGATCTAACTGTGTCCCAAACATTACACTAGTCAGGTAGAATTGCCAAGCTGCTTGTACGATCACTTTTGTGTTTTTCAATATCACCAGCTTCAGCTATGATATCTGTTTTGACATAAAATGACACATTATCAGCTCTTTTTGTCTTCAATACATATAACTGGTGTGATTTTTGCCCTACTCACTATCCAAGAGTGTGACCTCATGCAATAAATGTAGCTAAACTTTCAAAGCTCAACTATTTGTCTTGAATAGTTTGGTAGACAAGACAGTTGTCTAATGTTTGGCCATTCTAATTTCCCATGACACACACACACACACACACACACACACACACACACACACACACACACACACACACACCAGCAGCTGATCCAGAGTTTCAGTAGAAAAGGGCACTCTTCAGCACCCCACAAGCTGGTATAATGTCATCAACTTAATGATGCCACATATCTGCAACGTTACTCTACATCAGGACAGGCACAATTATTAATTAAGCAATCAGAACATATGTACACTACATACTGCTTTATTACAAGTTTACACAAACTAACTTTTGGCAAAGGAATTAACAATGACAAGATTTCTGAGCTACCACTGTCATGTGCTCTCCTGGACATTAACTTGGTTACAAAACTCGACGCTGCTTAAGGCCATGTTGAAACCACAGATGTGATGTTCATCAGCCAGCTGATATCCAATTAAATTGCAGGAAAGCATTCACTGCAGTAAGCAGTAATTTGTGAGTAGTCAGCAGCAGGGTACTGCACCTACTAGTTACTATATTTGATCAACAACAATATGGAATTCAGTTCAATCTATTTGACATCCACCAACTTCTTTAAAACCCAACGTCACTTCAATCGGGTTCGGCATTCACAAAATCAACAAACAGCGTTTGCCTTGGATTCTTCCAAGCAATGGCCATAGTAAAGTTCTCAAGTTAACTTAAAAACTGCCACCAGTTGCCTCTTTGCGAGAGGAGAAAGGTCACTTTGTCCATTTGTTGTATATATATATATATATATATATATATATATATATATATATATATATATATATATATATATATATATAGCCATGCTTTGTCTCATTGACATGGGACATACCTATTACCTAACCGTAAGCTAATCAAAAGATGAGCTAAAATTTAATTAAATTTAATTAATCAAAGTTTAATCAACCGGCAGTCTTCAACTACTCACTCACACAGAACTAATGCATGCCAAAACCATATATGTATGGATTGCAGTGTGTGAAATAACGGCAGAACATCGGACATTTACCGACCGAACAAAGCATTTGTCTGGCCATTCGTGATTTCGCCAGACATTTTGTTCCGTGGCGTAGCAGCAGGTGTGGAATTCCATCCATATGAGCAACCCACATCCTCGCGCATCCCAGCGTCATGTCAACAAACGTAGTTTTCGCAGTTCGTGCAAGAAACAAATGCAAACAACCACACGTCGTACGTGTACTGTCTAGCTGAATGTGTATTTTGTCAAATCTCAAATGTGGGCGTCCAAGTATACACACTGGGGCTCCGAGGTGTGCAACAAAAATGCAGCAGACAGTCGCAGGCCGTAGTACAGTACGCCGCGAACATGGCAGGATAGGAAATTCAGAGATACTTGCGTGTAATGTTTTCTGTAGGGGCTATAAGAAGCTGAAGACGTTTAGGTTAATACAATAGCACAAAGTCCTTGAACTAAGAAACTGCTACTAGCGTAGCGTAGTGCATGTTCTTGGAACGATTGCAGTTTCTACGTCTAGAGGTATGGTGCATATGCGAACAAAGATGACGTTTCCAAAACTCACTGGGTAGGATACGCCGACGGAAGTCAAAAAGGGAGGGGCTGGCTGCACGAGGCCGGGCATGCAGAAATTTACGCGAATGGGTTTGTAGCCATGCAAGGCAGAGTCGAGGAAGCGATGAAAGTCTGTCTGTCTCTCTCTCTCTCTCTCTCTCTCTCTCTCTCTCTCTCTCTTTCTCTCTCTCTCTCTCTCTCTCTCTCTCTCTCTCTCTCTCTCTTCATTGCTGTCTCAAACAATGGCCACTTTCTAGTCAGACTTTTTTTAGTAATTTGTCAGGTGGGTTGCACTAATTGCATGCCTATGACTCTTTTATCAAAGGCATGCAACATCAAAGGGTCATCTAGAGCCATAAAACCTAGAACTTAGTCAGGCATCCTCGAGCTAGCCGCGGTGGCAAGTGTCCTTTATCAATTAACCTAATCGTGCAGTGTATTCCAAGAGATTTGGTTTGCCAACACAAATACATGGATACGTGTACCAACCTCGAATTACTGCAGCAACCCATGCTAATTGTCATAAATTGATCCACTACAGTAACCACCAACTACATCTGAATGGGGAAACATATGCCCCCACCCAGACCACTTTGTTTCCTGTGCTTGTATATCCAGTGTGGTGGACTCAGATGTTAGAAAAAGATGTCGTGGGATCAGTGTGTGTTCACGTTCGCTTGAACGTGTCATTGCTACACTCCTCGAGGGGTGTTACAAGGTCTTTTCTCTCACGCAGGTGTCCATTGGACCTGGCAAGAATGTATATAACCCTTGTGGTTGAAACTTTCGGTCTTTGGTCGTCTCACAGCCTCGACGTTTTGAATCAATTGCACGGAGATCAGCACTGCATAACCACGTGACCGTTAGTCAAGCCAACTCACACCTCCATCAACAGTTGTCCATCAAACTTTGGCTTTATAATTCTAAGATGGTTTTAGAGAGACTAGCGTTCAACAGTAGGAAAGAATTCTTGGGTTAATACCAATAACTTTTCTCTATTCTACTATAGTTTCCCAACCCCAACACAACTATCTCATATTAACATATATATATATATATATGATGAATTGTAAGTGATCAGTATTCGCCAGGATTGGAATGTCCGACCAGACGTTTCTAATGTCCGGAAAATTATAAATTGACAAGACATGAAGTCCGGTGATCAGTCAAAGACTATTTCGCACAGTGCATTGACCTCAAGAGTCTCCAGACAGCATGGACAAAGACAGTATAGAAATAAAATCCTCTGTATGATCATTACTCAACTACAGATTTTAATACCAACCACGGCCAACAGGTCAGGCGCTGCATTTGGCCATTCCTGATGTCTGATTTGTTGGCTTGCAAAAGCCAATTTGTCACTACCCTGAGCCGAGAGAGCGTTTCTTGCCCAACCCAAACAATGAAGACAATCATTCAGACAGCGTCTTATTTGCATTCGCAAATGAAGAGATCGAGCAACTAGAAGAGCCTTTAAACCGTTGCAAATGCGTTACGTACTACCAATACAACGATGACCAACGTCTGAAGATACCTAGGTTAGGTTGTCAGTACGTTTGACAGCAATAACATCATTACAGTTTCCAAACAGGAATGTCTTTAATGGAATTATATGATTCCACGAGTTTCTTGGACGTAGTTTACATAGCCCAATGAGCCAAATGTACTTTACTCCTGTGCACTTAATAGAATGACTATAAAATGAGTATAAACCATGTACTGATTGATATTTGAACTACAAAAGTTAGTAAGCAATTTAAGCTAGTAATTCTTTGCAATTTATGAAATTAAATATCTTACGAATATTTATTGATTTACAGTATAATGCAAAGAAGGCTAAACCCTACAATTGCTGAAAGGAATATTATTCTGAATGCAAGCAAGGCAGCTCGTGCGAGCCTCTGAAAGGGGACATGTGCTGTGTGTGCCCATGTCTGGATCTGCTACTGCAAGCACAACACAATACAACACAATACAAAGTGTACACCAACACAAATAAACACAAAAAGTGTAAATACCACAATGTTAAGCACAAACAAGCGTTTAACTTTTACCTTGAACTGTCAAAGTTGCACTGTTGGACATTACAGATGGTTCTATGTCATTCGATGCAGTACAAACAAAATCACCATCATAGCTTTTATGGATGTTGCTAATTGTAAGACGACTTGTTGTCGTGTAGAGAGTGCTATCTGAACCCAACACAATATCGTTTATTGCTAAAGGAGAAATAATAGCTCCTCCTGTTGTTTGCCATGTAATATTTGGTTCTGGAACTCCAGTGGCTGCACAAGTAAACATCACCAAATCAGTCATGTTACGAATTTGAGATAGTGGCTGTGCAGTAAAATTTGGCGAAACTAATCAAAAATAACAAAAAATACTGAGCATTGATACACAGCACTTCTATACAACAACATGTGCATAAGATACCTTGAACAACTAGACGTGACTCCCTGCTGTCAACTTGTCCAACCGCATTAATAGAACGACAAAAGTAAATACCAGCATCAGTGTAATGGCTGCCAGTAATAGTCATGTTTGACGTTGTTATCAACGGTCTTCCAAAAAGTGGAGATGTGGAAGTCGATGATGCAACTATCATATATCTGCTGTTGTTTGTTAGGATGTCTTCATTTTTCCTCCATTCAATAAATGAGACAGGTGCAGCTGAAGCAGCACATCGTAAACCAGCCTGAGTCCCTGCTAGTACAGTCACATTCTCGGGTGATGATATAAATGTTGGAACAACTGGAAACATTGCTTATGGTTAAACACACTACACTAAGACATTGACCACAGTGATATTAAACCTTGTACAGTGACATTGATTGTTGTCTCTACAGGAGTTGTAAACTCATGACTTGTAACACTGCAAACATATGGGCGTGTATCACTGGTGATCGTGTTGTAGATAGTCAAATTGCTTATCACTTCAAAGACTGCTTTGCTTGAGCTTTGATCAACATCAAATTTTACAGAATACTTTGCACTGTTGGTGACTATGTTATTTGTATCAGCTACACGCCATTCAACTATTGGTTGCGGAATGCCTGTAGCACTGCACCCAATTGAAATTTGAGATGGAGTAGTAAAATTGACTGTAAAAGAACGTTCAGGAAACCTAATCTGAGGCGCAACTGCACAATATATACTCAAATTTAAATATAACACAAGCAAAAGCTAAATGTCCTAGTTGCTCACCATGTACGGTTACTGTTTGAACATCAGCCATATCTGAGTAAAGCAAATTACTTGCTGTGCAGACATAATCACCAGCATCTTCTAAACCCACATTTCCAACAACCAAAGTTCCATTTGGCCAAAGGAAATATCCAGAACGTGATATATCAACAGATTGACTGTCATGAATCCAGCTGTATGTGGGAGTAGGAGTGCCTGTTGCTGAACAATGAAGAGCCAAGGACCTATTCCTGACAACAGAAATTGATAATGGTCGTGATGGAATATCAATTCTTGCAGCAACTAAACCATGCAAATACAAATTATCACACAACATATGCACATCAGCATATCATACCATTGACAGTAATAATCACTGAGCTTTCACTGGTTCTCTGATCTGAAATGGCTGTTTCTGACCGCCGCACATCGTTTGTAGCAATACACTTGTATTGTCCGCTGTCTAATCCTTCAGTTGAATTTATGTTGTAAGCCATGTACGGATCTCCATTTAGTAATTTTCCAGAGACTATCATTGAGCCCGTGAGCTTCTGATTTGACCCTAATACCACTCGATATAGAGCAATGTTTGGCTCAGGTACACCATGAGCACTGCAGTTGAGAGTAAGACTTTCTGTCTCATTAACTGTTGTGTTGGCTAAGAACTGGTCTATCGTTACGGGAACTGTAAACACATGTTGCACATCAGAAAGTTGACGTACTTAACATTTGCAAAAATTTCTTACCTAATACTGATAGTTGAAATGCTGCTGTTGTACGTCCAGCAGCATTTGTCACCTCCACAGAGTAGTTACCACTTAAACTCTCTTTTCCAGTAATAAATATTCTATCATTAGCTCCACTAAAGCTATAAGCGGTGCTAGCTGTAATAATTTGGTTTGTGAACTTCCAGACAATGTTAGCACCGACGACAGCGGGAAACACAATGTTTGCATTTTTAATCATCAGCTCAAATTCAACTTTTGAATCATCTCCAATTACTGCAATATGCTTGCCAGGTGAAACAGAAATTTCTGGAGCAACTGCCACAGTCAATGAATATGGTCAAAATACAAATTTGAGGTTTTAAACAAAAAGTTGTACCTTGGACTCTAACTGCCACAACATCGCTTTGTGTTTGTCCACCACTGCTTACTGCTATACACCTGTAGTCACCATTGTCATCAACTGTTACTGTTTTAATAACCAGAGTGCCAACAAGCGCTCCCTGAAAACTGTTTGTTGAATAGCTTAGTCTGTCATTAGTCATCAACTCAGAGCCGTTTCTTTTCCATTTAAAACTTGTAGGTTTAGGGTCTGTTCCAGCAGCAGTCGCTCTGCAAGTTACTTCAAGAGTTCCACTTTTGTTCACAGCATTAAAGGTTGGATTTTGGGTGATCACTGGAAGTCCTACAATGGGAAAAGAGAGTTGAATCATTGCAAAAGTCACATCTAACAGAATGAAATACAATACCTAGAACTATGACCATTATAGTAGCTGTCCCACTACCAGCTCGGTTAGTGGCAGTAAAGATGTAGTTACCTGCATCACTAGCCACCACATTGTTGATGGTGAGAGTAAGTCTGTCACTAGAAAATGAGTATTTTGTTCCATTCAATTCTGTTCTGTCCTTTTGCCAAGTCCTCTTGTCCTTTAAAACAATTGGATTAGCTTTCGTAATAGCAACTTTTAAAAGAGCGCTGCTTCCCAATATGCTGGTCACGCTGCTGTTAACAGCTGTAGCAACTGGTTTAACTGACAAGCACAACAAAATAAAACAAATTGCAAAGAAGTCTAACATCTGAGCACCTACCATATACAGTGAGAGATGCAGTAACACTATTTGCATTTCCTCTATTGTTACTGGCAAGGCAGCTGTAGTTTCCAGCATTAGATGACTTCACATTGGACAGAGTAAGAGTACTGCTGTAAGGGTCACTACCAACAGTTGCACTTATGCCGATGTCGTCAGTAGATGTCAAATTAGTAGACCCATGTTTCCATGTGAAAGAAGGTTGTGGGTAAGCTGTGGCATTACATGTAAACATTGCCGTTGCACTGCTATTTACCTCAACATTACTAGGTTGCAGTGCAATTAAAGGTTTTCCTATCACACATACAAAGGTTAAAGATAACTTAGTTCAATGACAATATATAAAACCCATTGCCATATTATGCATACCTGAAGTGACAGAAAGTGTAATAGTTACTTTCCCAACTCCAACAACATTTGATGATTGAAAAGTGTAAACACCATGGTCAGCAGAAGTTACCGTGTGAATGGATAAAGTTAAGAAATCAGAGGAAAAGATATATCGTGTATTGGAAGTGATGGTTGAACCATTAGGAAATTGCCATTTACGAGAACCAGCAGAGTTGAGCACTGTAGGAATTGCTGTGGTGATATTGACGGTAAAAGTAGCAGTTCTGCCTTCTCGAACAACGATAGAAGACATGACAGCAACTACAGTTGGTTTCACTGCCCAAAAACCCAAAATAGTCACTAACATTACAGTAAAGCAACACACTGATGTCATACCTTGGACAGTAAGAAGGACTGAGTCACTCAATTTATAGCCCCTTGAGTTACTTGCATTGCAAATATAATTGCCAGTATCTTCTACTGTCGTGTCTGTCACAGTTAATGTGCTAGTCCGACCAGTAATTGAGTTACCCATCTCGTGTATTTGTATTCTACTTCCACGCTGTAACAAGTTTCCATTTCTTTCCCATGTGACATTTGGTGGAGGATATCCAGTGAGTACACAAGCAAATGTTGCTGTTTGAGAAGAATTTATTGTTGATGAGATAGGATGGGTAATAACAACAGGAGCAGCTGTGTTGCATAAAATATAAGACAATCAATAGGATTGAATAATTAATTAAATGACGACATTAAGCATACCTTCTACAGTCAATGTGATTGTAATAGCTGTACTGCCAATCAGATTGGAAGCCGTAAATTTGTAGCTTCCCGAATCAGTAAAAGCAACACCTTTTATAAACAGACTGTATCGATCTGTAGAGAAGTTATATTTGCTGTTGGTTGTAATTGTTCCTGATGGACCAGACCATGTTCTGTTAGCAGCATTGTTTGGGACATCAGGCGAAGCTCCTGAGATTGTTACTAGCAGCATGGCAGTGGATCCTTGCAATGCAACAACAGACTGAGTCATTGCAGCTACTGCAGGAGCATCTACAGAGTTTAAACCAAAGTGTTAAATAAGAATAACTATGAAGCCGTAGTGCAAAAATACTTACAAAGCACCGTGAGAAGAGCTACAGCACTACGTGTTCCCTCAGAGTTTGTTACCTCACATGTGTAATTTCCACTTCTAGATCGTTCCACAGATGTCAATGTTAGCATGCTTGTCATTGTAAAAGCATTAGAAACCGTTTGAGATACTGCACCACTTGCAGCTGTCATTCCATGTTTCCATGTGATCGAGGGTAGTGGTGTTGCATCTGTCGAACAGGCAAGAGATATGTTTGAACCAGAAATGACTTGCTGTGATTGGGGTGGACTTGTTATAATTGGCAAACCTAAAGCATCAAAATTATAGATGACAAATAGCACATAGCAATAATACCTAAATCAACCTGGCTTGTAAAATTCAACTTCATCAAGAAGAAGTCTACGAGAAGAAACCAAGTATATGTACTTCCCTACAATCGGATTGACACACTGAATATAAATAACTATTGTTGCTGTTTCAGATATTGTTCCACATGCAGTGTTGTCCTCTCCTCTGTTGGTTGTTGTATTGCCAATATATGCAGTAGTTCCAAATAAGTCACCACGTCGGCCGTTGTTTTTCACTGATGATATTTTCACCAAAGAAACAGTTGCAAATTCCATCAATTCCAGTCTCCAGTAAGCATTTGGCATTACATATCGAACTGAACGATAACTTGTGGTATCAGTAGTAGTAGTGAATCTATCTACTGCTTTCCAAGTGTGACTGACGTCCGAAGTTTGTGAAGATGCAGTAACAGAGCCTGTTGCATATATGTCCAGTAGTTTCTCTACATAAGAAATACACATACTAGAAGAACCATTCATGGTATTCGTACACTGGGGCAATCCGATTTACCTGTGATGACGTGAATTTCACACACCTGCAGTTGAGCTGTGCCACTAATACTCACAACAACATATTGTCCAAGTTGAGCCTTACCACACACAAAACTGTAAAAGTCTTCAGAATTGTTTTCATATGACAAAAGAGGTCCACATTGGTAATTGCGAGCATTAAACAAGTTGCCTCCCACACTTACAGTTGATCTACTTCCACCACTATCATAAAACTTGACATCAACCTTAGTGATCAAATGTGGTCGTTTTAAATCAATTCTGAGAAATGGGTTAGAACCACTAATTGTAGATGCACACTGTGCTTTAATGTAGGATTCATTACCATCAATGGCCAAGTCAGCTGTTCTACTCCCATCATCAGCTGGACTTTGAACAGCTTCAGCTCGAATAGAACTAAAGCTAACAGTTGACGTTGATCCTACATATAAAAATTGACTACATATTTATAGCAAAGAAAATAGTCTAGCACTAACACACCTGTTTGTACATTAAGCATAACTTCACATATTGCCAGCTGCCCTGTTGTAGATGTAGTGATGTAGACATATTGTCCTACTAGAGTTCCATTGCAATTAAACATTACGACTTCTACCCCAGTGCCATTAGTAAGGCTGTCACCACATCGAGCTTTCTCATTCATTACATTTAGAGAAGTTTCATTGCTCACATATACTGTAAGACCATCTAAAAGAGCTCGAGTAGTAGCAGCAACAATTCTCACATTGAAAATGTTTCTCAAAATTTTTAAATCCAAACGCCACCATGGAGCTGGTTCATTTTGTGACAGAAAGCAAGCATAATCATATCTTTCACTGCTTCCTTCAATTGCCCACTGAGGAGGGTAGTATGGTGTGAAATTAGACGCAGTTGCCGTAGCTGCTGAATAAATATCAAGAAGCTGATCTGTAAAACCACAAAAATACAGTAAAATTACAACTTAATAAAATCTAGAAAAACTAAAATAGAAATAGGTTGCAAAAGCAGTTTCCTCTTAATTTCTACTCAAGTTCAGAATTTCCAACTAAACAATGAACAAATACAATAGACAACCACTTATTTGGACATATAACAGTTATAAGAAAAGCTAGTGCCTGCCATGTGGTCATCACTAACAAACACGTGGGAACAAACTAGACTTAGATCTACTCAAAAAGACCCACAGCCTGTCGTACGTGGCAAGAACTGAAGAAACGTTGCTTGCAAAATATGATGAATCATTCGTTGAACGTCCTCCACTTTGTGATAAGATGGGACAATAATCTTCTGTGTCCAAAAGCAAAGAGAACACTAAGCTTGCATGACAGGAATACAAACCTGGCAAAGTCGAACTATTGATATCAGCGTGGAAAGAAGAGTGTCTGAATGTAAATGCAAGCTAAGGTACCGCCACAGTGCACTTAGATTGCACTTTAGACAAAGTGCAAGCTAAGCGCGAAGTTAGTGCCTTTAAGCAGCAGTGTGAGCACACCCACTGCCCTTAAACAGACATCTCATGTCATCTAGCAAACATGCAAAAGTATTAGACTGTCCACATTAGCTCAACTTTGAACTGGATCATTTGATCATTCCGCCGTCTAAATTCAGGGGTGTCCAGATACAAATTTTCTCTTGCCAAATCATAAGCTAATATTGGTGACAGAGTGACTATTGGTGCCAAAATAGCCCGGATGTTTAGGCTCTTCGCTCTATTCCTGAATAGGAGAACACGACTTTGTGTTGTGTTCAAATTAGAATCAGACAGAATAGGTCGAAATGGCTTTAACTGCATATTCCGAAATAGTGAGAATAGAATAGCCGAACACACCCACTGTCCAATCCTAAAGGCAAGCTTTTTCCAATTTCAAGACAATTTCTTAGCCACTTGTCGCCTTATCATATTATACTTGTGGCTAAATTTGGCAACATGGTGACAGTTGGACACACATGTAAAATGTGCAATAGCCTGAGGCTTTGTACATACACATAATAACTATTATATCTAGTTGAAGTACATTTTGAGGAAAGATGACTCAGTTCAATCTAACTGTCTCAGTATGATGCTTCAGATGCCTACTAATAAATAAAAAAAACGCCAATCTCATTTAGAGGTCCCACCTAGCAGAAGTAACAAAATCTACACAGTGACAGCTAGACTACAACTATTCAAAGAAAAGCAATGTATCTACCATATAACTTTTTTGTAGCCGTGCTTAGTTTTCGAGGACTTCAAAGGTGCTTATTGGAGTGAAGCCCTAATTTGAGACACCCTACAGTTCTGATCAGTATGACTTGTAGTACCATGATCTCTAAGCTTCACCAGTATGGAAGAAAAGGAACATCAGCGACAAATCTATGAAACATAAGCATAGGAAGCAGGAGGACACTGGATGCATGTGCCACATCAATTTTCCAGCTTTCAAGTGAACTGTTAATATATAAGGATGACAGACGTAGAAACTGATAAAATTGACCTGACATGCTGCACTAACACTATAGTGTTAAAGGAACATTTCGGCCACATGTGCTAGTAAATTGTGCCCAGCATACACCTTTGATTGTTGGTTACCAACAATCAAATTGAGACGTTTGGCGCATTTGCAGAACGAGATATGCTTACGTACGCTTTTAACTAATTAAATGATAAATTCTATCGGACGCGTTTGTAACTCTTTCGATCGGGACTCCAACTTGTCGAATATCTACAGTACATAACAGTTTGCAAAGGGTGCTGTTTGGTTCAGTAGCTGAAACACTTATGCACAACATACTCATACTTATCAAGTGAGCAACGCTTTTCTAGCGTGACGCTGAAGAGGGTTTTCTCGCCATCACGTGTAACATCTCGTGACATCGACAGCAGTCGGTGAAGCATTGTGGACGGCAAAACAGATCCGGACGGCGAAACAGATCCGGACGCCAATACTGCTCGCCTTTCTAACCTTTTAGTAGTGTTCATGTGCGACAGACCAAGTATGAACAGTTGTTTTTACCACACACCGAATGGGCCCTGTCGTAAGAACTGGACTCAACTGTAACTTCGCGTTGCAGTTTTGGCACTTCCATCTGCGCATGCAACCATTGCTTATTACCGCAAACGTACGTTAGCGCACGTCTCTAAAATGTTGCGTTAACGTAAATCTCCGAAACGTCTCTTTAATGTTGGTTTCTTGCTTTTTGCTGTGTTGCATGCATATCTACACACACACACACACACACACACACACACACACACACACACACACACACACACACACACACACACACACACACACACACACACACACACACGGTATTAATGCGTTTAGCCTTGTTTGCACAGCCATGCCCTCTTAGTCATATGTTTTGCCCCCTCAACCAAATCTAGGTTCCTACGCCTCTGTAAAAATGTGATTGCTAGTTTACACATAAAGTCTACCTGTATCCGACAGCAGTCTAGAAGACGTGACGACACAACAGTGACAGCTTTTACATGTACGTATACATCAATGCAAAATATGGGATGGAAAGGAGAAACCCATGTTTTATCCAGTAAACCAGACCCGTAGGCTGGGGTTCGGGGAGTTCAGACAAACCGCCCGCTCAGCCGTGAAGGTCCGCTTTCGATCCAATGTATTATATACTGACGCGTATAGTACGCAAAACGTGCCTTTAAATTTGTATGCACTCCTATTATGTCAAATTATCTTTTATTGTTTTCATGCAATCCCTACATTTCTCGTCATTTCTATATAATATGTTTTTAATTGTAGTGTCTACATATCTAAAGAAAAGTGCTCCATGCATGGACGCAGCAGTATGATTGTTTGTTCCGTATGTGGTTGCAAACCACTATCTGCTCCTTTTCACTCCTAAAGCACGAGACCTTTTCTACTTCGAAAAGCAACTTGCATAGCAGTGGCTGGTTTCTTGTACTTTGCTTTGTGCTGGCGTTCGCCTGTAGATCGTAACGTCACAAAATGTTTGTTCCTCATGCGCTCGCAAACCTCTGCCCTCTGCAATTTTGAGCTCCACATTTAGCTAGCATGCAGCCTTTCCTCACTTTGAAATATGGTGGCGTTCGCGGTAGTCTGCAGGTCTCCTGCATCTATGCGTTCATCTGTAGTTCGCAAAAGCTGACATTGCAGCAGGAAAGAGAAGACGAAGCTGCTGGCCGCCTTGAAGCACATGCAGCACATGTGCTTGTCGACGAATCGCGAAAGCTTCTTTTAAATCGAGACTGTCGAAACAGCTTCAAGCGAATACTTGGTCACTTATACTGGGTTACATATTATCCAGTATTTTGTGTTCTCCGCCCAATTAGCGAATTGTATAATGTCCCAATTATATATATATATATATATATACGCGGGAATTTGTGTTAATTAACAAAAGTTGCCCTGGCAAAAAATGAGCTAATCAGCTAGTATATAAATATAATTCAAAAGGCTAAAAAGTAACATGTATGTGCCGTCATTGGTCCATTTTGGTGTATTACGCACCGCCCACTTCTGAAGCCAGGCTAGGGGCCTGTAAACAGGCAGAAAAAACACGCTCATGCACAGATGATGTTACCGTGAGAGGGTTTAGGTAACTACCAATCAAATCAAATTCTTGAGCCATGTCTTTACAATCAGATCGAGACTGAATAGTGCGGGGGTAAAAAGAGAACTGCGCCTAGTCCAGTCGGATATGACTGAAATATGGCGCCTAATAAACGACGACGGCGTTAGATGGCGAATATACTTCGTACGGCAAAACTGTCAAGGTGGGCGTAACCTGTCACATTCGCGAAGCGAGACGAAAGTGAAATAAAAGTCCACTCCAACACTGCACCTAAATGTTATAGGCTGTAGGAAGCAGTACACATGATAAACAGAACAAATAGAATGGCGAAGGAAAGAGGCCGCGTATGTGTTAGCTATAGAGCGGTTGCACGTGACGTCATATTCCCGGACGTCGCCATTTTGGTGTCCAATTGCGTGTACGCTTACCTCAGCCTACCTCAAGCTTACTACCAAGGTGACGTTGTGTAGACGAAGTTTCACGCTACCTAGCGCTATGCTTAACTTTTGCATCTAGCGACTAGCTTCAAGTCTAGCTACACCGCTAGAATTAGCGTAATATATCAATGCACAATGACGCTTTGGAAGTACGTAGCTGACTCCCTTACGTTGTTTGTAAGATGGTTTGCTTTTCCGTATACACTAAAAATTTTACAGAGTGGAGCTTTTGTTTGCGTTTTTTTTTGATGACTGATCTAGAGCTATTCTATTTATATTATTATGTCTCTAATCATTATTATATGTGTAGCTATTATTATCAAATACGTGTAGTACCAAACATCTTAGACTTAAAAGAGACAAGTAAATAAAAGTATAGTTAGCTAGAGACTGTACAAACTAGACCATCTATAGTTCTCAGAGTTTACAGCAAGCTTCTAAACTAAATTAATTAATGGATATCATTGTGTCTCTTCAGGTGTCTTAGAAAAATGGTCCTATGCATAGTTGTTGGCTGCTCAAATAGATCTGGGAGAAACAAAAACGTCTCGTTTTACCGTATACCAGTGATTCGAACCACGAGAAGTGAACGGGAATTCCAACTAAGTAAAGCTCGAAGAGAGGGATTTCTTGCAGCTATTTCTAGGCAGGACTTGACAAACAGCAAGCTTGAAAATGAAAGAATTTGTTCCCGCCACTTTGTCACAGGCAAACCAGCAGACCTCTTTGATGAGACAAACTCCGACTGGTTACCCTCACAATTATTGGGTCATTCAAAGAAAGTAAAAAACCCCAAGAGTGTTTAAAGGTACCAGAGGAGGTTGGCAAGGCAGGAGAAGACATCAGATCAGATGCCATGTCATGTGAATGTAGAACCAGAAATATACGATGTGGAGGAAAATGAGCAGGCAGATGATTTTCCTACAGATCATATTGATGGCTTACGAAAAGAGTTGGCGGTAGCTTACTCGACAATAAGCAGTCTCAAGCACACCATTCAGCGGCTTTCTCCTTTCACAGAAGATTCAATGCAGTCATCCACTGATGGGTTCATTCAGCACTACACTGGTCTCCCAAATTTCAAAGTTTTGAAAGCAGTGTTTGATTTTGTTACACCACAAGACATGCGCACTAAATTGTCAAGATTCCAAGAGTTTATGGTCGTATTGATCAAACTAAGATTGAACTTATCTAATGAAGACCTGTGTTACCGGTTTGATGTCTGTCGTTCAACCATTTCCAGAATACTGTCACGTTGGCTGACAATCTTAGATGCTGAGTTACAGCCACTAATTTTGTGGCCTGATAGAGACATTTTGAGAAAGACTATGCCGGAATGTTTCCTGTCCTCATTTGGAGAAAAAGTGGCAATTATTATCGACTGTTTTGAAATTTTTGTTGAAAGGCCTACAAATCTTTTAGCTCGAGCATGTACTTGGTCCCAATACAAACACCACAACACGGTAAAATTCTTGATAGGTATAGCACCGCAAGGCATCATCTCATTCATTTCAGATGCATGGGAGGCAGAGTCAGTGATAAATTTTTAACTGAGCACTCTGGAATTCTCAACAAGTTATTGCCTGGAGATGTGGTGCTAGCTGATAGGGGATTTGACATTTCAGACTCAGTTGGAATGCAGCAAGCTAAGTTGTACATTCCTGCCTTTACAAAAGGAAAGGATCAACTAGCTGCAATTGAAGTGGAAGAAACCAGATTAATAGCAAACGTCCGCATTCATGTAGAGAGAGTCATCGGCTGTGTACGGCAAAAGTTTACCATTCTGAAGGGTACGCTACCAAAGGATTACATCACAAGGCATGCAGCTGAAGACTGTCCCCTCATCGATCGAATTACTAGAGTTTGCTGTGCCCTATGTAATGTTTGTGACTCAGTTGTGCCATTGACTAGCTTACACGTGCCTATACATTACCTGGCCTTGATGGTTACCTCATAGAATGTAACAACACTGTGCAGTATTATACTAAGTGTGTTTGCTGTTTCTTTCTCTTGCCGCTTCTCTTGATTTCTGGTAGTTTCCTGCAATCGGGACAATACCATCTTCCTTTGGGAATAGTGCCTATTTTCAAGCACTGTGTATGGAACCATTCAATGTGACACTTAGAGTTGTCACAGGCAATCATTTCTTTTGACTCATCTTCTGGCTCTTGACAGTAGCAGTACTTTCTAGAAGATTGCACTGCTGTAATGTTATCTTCCTCAGTAGGTGACAGTTCATTTTCACACACTGTTGAATTTGATGCACATAAGGGTGGACAGTTAGTTGCACCTGCATGAACAGTTGGTCTTGTATACCACCTTCCAAGAAGTTGTGGAAGAATACAAGTACGAAAGAATTGTCTAGAGACAGATATACAATCCGACCATAAGTCAACATCAGGCAAGACACGTTCCACAAATATGCTTGGACTTGTTTATGATGTTGGAAAAGTGCACAGTACAAAGTCACAGTACTCCACATTGCAAACAAAGATCTGCATTTTCACCTGATAATAGTAGGCATGTGATTTAACCAGAGTTGCTGAACCATCTGGTAAACGGCCAAAGACAAGATTTTGGGTCATCCACTACTGCATCAATTTCTTCATTATTGTGGCAATACGAACATTTGATTTCAATAACACCTTTACCACAACACAAACAGTGTACAATACCATCAGGAGAAGCACCAAGATGAGGCCAGCAAGGGTTTATGACAAAACCACATTCCTCTACAACAATGTTGTCATGACTATTACGTGACAATTCCATATAGTGTTCTCTGGCTGCTTTTTCATGACTGCAACCCCAGCTCGTGGCAGCAGAAGTGAATCGGAATGCTTCTGGGTAACATATAGATTTTACTAGACTTTGTGATGGCATAGCAAGATTGGTCCTACAAACTTGTTTAAGTCGAGAAGCAGTTACTCGACCAGCCTGTACTTATACCAAAGCTTGCACTTGCTTTGAGCTCTGGTAGCCTCTTCCACTGCTGCTGCCATGTCTTCTGTCACCTCTAAAACCACACCTTCACAAACATCTAGAAGTTGAACATAGTCTAAGGATAGAAATTTGGGATCATGTAGGGATTGTAATAGCTGAGGAAAGTGCTGAGTTTTTGACTTTGGAATATAAGGATCAGAGTAGCCAGGAATAAGAGATAAAATGCCAGGTTTACTCGGAGCTTCAGACAGACTCTTGTAGAAAGTGCAAAGTTTACTTTGTTGTGATGTGGGTGATGTTTTAGTGGAAACAGAAGATGCCTTGGAACAAATAGGAAGGGGAACAGGAGAACAAGCCGTGTCATCAGCTGCAGTCTTCTTCTTGCTCTTTAATGACATATCCACATCCTTCATCCTTAGGTAGGGAATAGCCTTCTGGAAAGACGGAATCATCCATCTAGCTTTCTCCTGTGTGCAAGTTGATGTACCCGTCACCCGCGAAGCTGTCTCCAAATAAAAGAGAACTGCAGCCACGTGGGAACACACTTCCCCTAGACCAGCCATGCACGTGCAATGACCACAACAAACCTCCCCATTTTTCTCACATATCAGCCAACATCGCAGCGGGGTTTCGTTACACCTCTGAGAATGACGAACCTAGAGAACAAGTGATCTTTTCAAGTTAAGAAACGCAATGATAACCTACTCACCCGTCCAGTAACAGCACGTTTCTCTCCAACGGCGGCGCATGCACGCACGTCTTTCACCCAACCGTTTGAAAACTGATTGTATGCCTCCATGGAACGGTGAGCCTTAAATTGCTTAGCCGAAATAAAGCTAGTTTGCAGCACCAAATATGACACAATATCAGAGGCGTCCACTGGAGGTAGCGGACAATCGTTTCCACCGGATGTTGACACTTCAAAAGGATCCACCCCATCTATCAGACTCAATTTCTGCAGATATCGCGCTTTGGCCTCATTTGGTAATTTATCTGCATAGGAGGACAGCTTTCTGGCATGCTGTGTTACGCTAGAAGCGGGGGCAGCAGACATTACCTCACCTGCGCAGTCGCGGTTGGACACCAAAATGGCGGGTGGGCGGGGAATATGACGTAGGTGCAACCGCTCTATTAGATTGTAAGAAATAGATACAATGAGGCACCACTTTCTTTTGCTTGGCAAGTTTACAACCTGTTTTTCTTGTTGAGATCCAAGTTAACGAAATAAGGATAGCGATAAGTAAAGTAGCTCACCTTCGAATTGACCGTAGGCTCCAAGAAAGCCTGTGAAAAGTAGAAAAACCTCGACCCAACGCGTTGGCATCATGATGGAAACCACTTCGAAGATGAACAACACCAATTGCAAGCTAGCTGCCGTAAGTTGCTAGCGGAGCTCTGTCAGTCACACAATAGCGAACTGAACGAAGAAGCAGCTGGAAACGGCGTTGTCGGCAGACCACGTGATTAGAAGTGTAAGGTTGCTATGTCACGTGATCACAAATAGCATTGTAGACTGCCCTTCTAACTTACAAATACTCAGGGCGCATGTATTATTTAGATAAACTTTTTCCAACGCACTAAGTTAAATAACAAAATAAGATAGGTCTGTAGAGCAGGTTTATCGCTGGGTCTCTAGCTACGTGTAGAAAATCCTTCTATGCAGCCTGCAGGCACGCGTGGCCACAGGCCATGATAATTAAATTATAGACAAAACTGCTTGAATGTCAAGTCGCATCGTCTAGATATCTCAGAGTGTGACGATTTATTTGATAAAAAATCTCGTACGTTGCAAATTAGAGAAATTACGTATTTAGCCCAAATTCATCTAAATCTTCTACTAGTGTGCTAAGTCTTACGAATGCAAGCTTTCAGTTGATGTTCCAAGTATGCATGTTTCTTCAAGCAAAGTTTGAATGACTAAACCTACTGCAACCGGTAGAGAATGAGGCAAAGTTTCCTGTATCAACCTATATTAGATTATAGATATTATTACAAATTTTGCGATTTCTGAATATCTAATTATAAAATTGGTGGTTTTAGGTATAGTTGTAGGTCTATGATGACCGCCCTGCAGCCAACAAGAGCAGCAGTGGTCTAACGTGCAATAAGCCAGCGTTTGGGACATCGTGTCTGGCAACTAACATGTCAATCAGTCATCTTATCTAAACTTACATTAATTAATTATACGTAAACCTAGACATTCAAAGACGGTGGAGCGCCCTGCTCTCAAATGTTAATTAATTAAGTCAACTAACCTTGCAATGTATTATGATTATTTATCCATGCATCTGCATGCTCTTGCTACTATTTGACACTTCGGGGTAAGCCTGTGCGTACACCAGTAAAAAGTGTAAATGACGTCATTGCTATTTCCCAATTACCCGTACGCAATAAAACTATTTCACACAGGAGTACTTCTAAACTTAACGTTTGGTTGCAGCAAATGGCTTTATTTCATCAGCAATGTTAGATATGTAGTCGACAACTATATGTATAAGAAAGGATCACTGAATCTCTTTCGGGAGAAGTGTTTAGGTTAAAAAGAGTTTTCGTTAAAGTTCAAGCACAAAGCAATGCTTCTATCAGTCAGACTGAAAAGTCTCGTAGGTAAGATCTGTAAATTCCACAACAGACAAATTAATATCAATAACTAACAATAGGTAACTTGAATTAAACCTGACATGATATTTCTTTTCAAGTAGAACGCTCAGAAGCTACGACTTCCCAGTTTGTTTGAGAGATGTTAATTGATGGACATTTCCAATATTCGCAAATAATTAAGTTTTTGGAGAGGTTGTAATCTTCTTAAACGATGCAAGTTAATTAAGCGGGGAGAGACGGTATCTATTAATTGGCAAGCTGGGTGTAACACATCGTTCCCTGTTGTTCTCTGCCTCGGACATGTTGTGTGATAACATTAGTCTCGCGTAGCCAGACACTTTCTCGCCGCGTCATCCATTACTATAATATATATAATATATTTATATTAATAATATATATATGTATTAATAATATATTTTATTAATACGCCAACCAACACTTCCGTCTGTCTGGATGGATGTATGTCTTGACACGACGCCGCTCTCGAATCGTCGTGAACGAGGCGGCCCGGTCGATTTCGGTCGTTGGAGACGATTTAAAGGTATGCGAGGTTAAACGGGGAGTCTGTGTTGATTTGGGCTTTGAGCGCGAACATGTCTAACAGTACTTCTACCGTTACAACTGGTGACAGGAGTGAGATCGAAGTCAACACGCCTCGTACCTACACAGAAAAAGCATACTTAGTGGTGTGGCTAAAGAAGTAGACGTGTGGGCCGTCCTGAAAGATTACAGCTGGGAAAAGAAAGCTCTGGCTATGGCATAACGCCTAGATGGACCAGCTTTCGAGTGTTATACGCGCATGAGCAAAGAAACCAAAAAGGCCCATCAGTAGTTGCAGAAGAGCGCAAGCAGGAGTTTGTCCGAGCAGAGAGCGATCGAGATACCACTATCCACGAGCTTACAGAAGGATCTTGTCGCGCAGGTGAGTCTCCAGCTTCATTTGCACATGATGTTTGCCGGCTTGCTAAAGTGGCATATCCAGGAATTGGCGCGGATGCGCTCGATACCATAGCGAGGGATTGATTTTGAGAGGACTACCACCGGAGCTACGCGTGACCCTACGATGACACCCGCAAACTACAACCAAGAATGTTCAAGACCTAGCCGCAGAAGTCGTACGATTACAACTGGCTGGGGTGGGAAGCACGACACCGCAGACTGCATGCGTTGCCCAGGCAACAGTTACAGACACGGATGCATCTCACGCTAGTCCGTCATTAGTAGATCAGATTGTAGAGCGAGTATATCAATTGATGACTGATCACGACAACGGCACCAGCGAGACGGAAACCAACCACATGCAAGTAGTACGACACAAGACAGCTCCGTCAAGAGGCAGGTATCCTACCTATTGAAATAGCGGCCCAAAAATGCGATTACGCATTTCCCACGAATGCTCCATCTGCGGTGAAGACGACCAAACGAAAAAGTTCTGTCAACATCGCGACTATTGCTACCGCTGTTTGAAACCGGGGCACTACGCACGTGACTGTATAGCTAACCAACCATCCAGGCCTCTCTTCGGAAAAGGCCGTGTTATGGCACTAGCAGTTGAAAATCACGGGCTTCTTCGTGTTGATGTACAACTTGGTGGGCCGGATCATTACCCTTTTCTCATTGACATCGGGTAGAAATTAGTCTTATTCCCGCTTCGTTCGCCTCCAATATTAAAGGCAAGATTAACTGGCAATTGTCCCGACAACCGGTCATGGTTGATGGGTCTAGCATCCGCTGCGAAGGCACGGTTACTTGTAGGATACGTCTTGGACCACGAGATATTTCAGCGCAATTCTACATTGTGCCGGGTATCACGGAGGGCATTCTAGGACTCAATGATACGTTATCTCATCTGGACTTACAAATTGACACGAGAACGCGACAGTTGTTCATTGACGGTCATGCCATACCCGAATGTGAATGGCTTCGCCCTCCTGAACGATCACGCTCGCAGATCCAACTGGTCAGGTTTTGGGAATGTGTATGCTACTACTGATGAGTACATTGCTCCTGGCCAAGAATACACTGTTTGGAGCAAGGTTCACTGCCCAGGTCTACGTCCAGGCGAGACATACACAGGTGTAGTGGAAGTAACAGAGCGGTTGCCGGCTTCCTACGGCCTTGTAGGATGCTGTACGCTTGCCATTGGGGGATCATCACAACACGTCCCATTCAAGGTTTTTAACTTGTCAGGAGAGACAGTACGCATGCACAAGAACCAGAGCTTAGCAGAATTTACAGAGGCAACCACATCGACAAGCACAAGCACAGGACTGCCAGACGTTGTCAAGATCACGCCCGGAAATCATATCACAGATAAACAATCAAAACGACAACATTTGCTTTACAAGTATCAGACCATGTTTGCTTACGATAGAAACGAATAACGAACGTCTACCCTTGAACACACACTCAAGCTGACAGATGACACACCAGTGGCTTCTAGGTACTGGCGCATCTCTAGCGGGTGGAGACATGAGATCGAAAAGGAAGTTCAAACGCTACAAAATAACGGTGTTATTAGATCGTCAACGTCCTCATACGCAGTTCCAATTTGTCCTGTGAAGCAGAAGGACGGGACTATGTGCCTCTGCATTGACTAGTAAACTTCCGTACCAAAGGCGATGCGTTTCCCATGGACAACATATTGGACGTTATCGAAAACATGCCGGCACGCGATACTTTAGCACAATTGATCTTGCACAAGGCTATCACCAGGTACCAGTCGCTGAGGCCGACCAAGAGACAGCGCTTTCCGTACTTCATCCAAATGCCGTTCGGGTTGAAAGAAGCGCCAGCGACCTTTTGGAGTCTGATTTGGCCCACAGTCTCCGCATCAAAGCAAGTAAATGCAGTTTCGCTATGACGGAAGTCATCTTCTGTGGACACAAACTTAGCGCCGAGGGGATACAACCATCCAGCACTAAACTCGACACCATCAGCAGGTTGCCCGTTCCATCCACACCTACCAAAGTCAAAACTTTTCTTGGGGCTACTGAATGGTACAGAAAGATTATTAGGAACTACGCCACAACAGCTGCCGCTCTCACAAAACTAACAGGCTGGAGTACCATTCAATTGGACGCTCGAGTGCCAAGCAGCGTTCGAAACATTAAAACTACAATTGATGAAGTCACCCTTGCTAAGTCATATTCGTCCGGTCATGCCTCTCATTCTGAAAACGGATGCCTCTACCGTTGGTCTGGGCGCGAAACTCGCTCAGAAGACACACGAAGAAACATCATGTCGCTTTTTTAGCAAAGCTATGACTAAAATTGAACGGACTTACTCGACATACGACCGCGAATTGCTCGCTATTGTATCAGCTATTCGACACTTTCGCCACTACCTTCTCGCCAGGCGGTTTGTGCTACGTGCTGACCACAAACCACTGCAATATTTTCCCGTCACCCGAGACCCTTGAGGTAGACGCGCCCCATGGCTTTCAGCATTCAGTAGGTTGAAGGTACCCAGTATTGCGTCGCAGATGCTTTGAGCCGTTTGAGTTTTAAAAAAGAACCCATTGACACAGTTACCAACGTCACTACAAGTGAATCGTCGCAATTTTTGGAAGACGACATTCGGACTGCCCAAGCAGCCAACCCTGCATGACATCGCGGTAGTCATCAGACTTATCAAGTCTTGTCGTCCTCCGTCAGCCGACGCATCCATTAATGTGAAGAGTTTTCTGCGACATGATCTTTGCCTTGCAGAAAACATCGTTTGGCGCAAGCCGCACGACTCGAGACAGTTGGTCGTGCCACTCGCGCTTGTACCACGAGTCTTACAAGTGGCGCACGATGACCCTACAGCAGGACACCAGGGAGCTAACAAAACCCTCGACAGGCTACTCGCACGTTTCTGGTGGCCTACAGTTAGCCAGGATGTTGCTGCATATACTCAGTCGTGCCACCGTTGTGGAGAACGCAACCATCCAACTGCTTCAGCTATAGCTCCGTTTTGTCAACGCCCTCGCCCTTCTCGTCCGTTCGATATCGTGGAGCCAGATATTAAAGGACCATTGCCACTGTCCCCAGACGGATACCGCTACATTCTAGTCTTCCAAGGTGCTTTCAGCAAGTGTGCGGAAATGACACCCATTGCAACCACGTCGGCCCACACCGTTACCACCAAATTGAGAAGTGGATCGGGCGCTACGTCATCCCTCGCACCATCCACTCCGAGTACAACGTTTAACGACTTGTGTGATAAGTATGGGATCCGGCACTCTGTCTCTTCAGCCTACCACCCGCAAGCTAATGGCTCCGTTGAGCGGCCGAACCGTTCTATAGGAACAGCTCTGGCAAAGGTCGTTCACCCCTCTCAAACCGACTGGCCAGATCGACTATCGGACGTGCAGTTGGCATACAACTCTGCGTCATTTCTAAACAGGGAGCCCGCACAATCACCGATTCCTTGGCGGACTGTCTCCAATCAACACCGAAAGCAGATGTACAGCAATCACAAAAACGCAACGGTTTCTCTTCACATCCCAACCGACTGATACATTACAGTGCACACAAGAATTATATGACCGCGTCGAAGACCATCTTAATATCGCCACCTTTAATCAGCAAGCGCGGTACAACCAGAACACACACCACAAGCCATACAGCCTTGGCGACCACGTATGGCTCTACCAGCCACGTGTCCTTTGCGGCAAGACCGTACACTAACGCCGTATGGGACTGGACCATACGTTATTGTAAAGCGTTGCTTAGAGGTAACTTATGTCATTCGTAAGCTATGCGGCAGAAAGGAAAACATCGCTCACTGCAACCGTATGATTATATCATAGACACTAATATGACTTAACGTAGTTAATTATTATGGACAGATTGGGTTGAGTTATAACGTTGCGTTGTACTTATTAGTCTAGTGGTACCAATGCGAGACGCCTGGACTCGCTCTCGTTTAAGAAGGGAGTAGTGTAAGGGTAGACGAGGTTATACGGGGAGTCTGTGTTGAGTTGGACTTTGAGCGCGAACATGTCTAACAATACTTCTACCGTTACAACGAACGGTCGAGTCGGATTTTGCCTATACTCCCTCCGACGGCCAGAAACGAGACTTTGGCGGCAGATGCGGCGGAGTTTGTTTGCCAATTAGTATGCAGATGTGACGTGCGCTCGCCAGCCATCCTCTAATTCGCACAACTGATAGATTGCAAGTGCGTCCGCTGCAGTCGGATCACCGGCGTGCGTCCTTCCGTCCGTCCATCAGGTCCGCTTTTGCGTGCATGCGATAGATTGCCACCGCCCCTAGGGGGTAGTACTACACGTATATTGATTATGTAGTACTTCCGAAAGTACTATGCCGCAAGAAAGGGTCTGGTTACGCGAGACTAGATCACACAGGTACTGAGGTAGACACAGACAGACACAAACACAGACACAGACACACACGCACACACACACACACGCACACGCACGCACACTCACACACACTCACACACCACAAACACGCGCGCGCGCGGACACACACACACACACACACACACACACACACACACACACACACGAGATGAAAGTGTGTTTTCTAGGTCACGTACATTTAGAGAGCAAAATGTTGACCTGGCTCAAAGTGCTTGGCGAATTTTAGTGTAACAACCTGTTTCGATTTTAGACAGATAAATTTCAAGAACCATCTACTGCAACGTCTAGATCTCTCCAATTCAGGCTCTATAGTATCTATAGAAAGAATTCAGTCAGCTTTCCCTTCAGTGCGAATTAAAATAAAGTAGAGCGCCCAAGGCTTGCGGTTACTGAGTGTTTGAATTAATTAATTTAGCGATAAAATGCGCATGCGTTAGTGTGAACGTCCCCCTAATTAGCTAATTTTTCTAACTATAAAGTGTAGAAGCTATAAAACTTACGCAGACCACGCCCTAATGTGGAAACCTTGCCTCTCTGTAGCTACAGTAGTACGTCAGTGTAAGGTCAATCCTCTTAGTTTACTAAGTAATACCATAGCAACACCAACTACATTCACACATCAATTGCTTCCTAACATCAAGACAAAGCAAAACGAATGCAGCAAAAAGCAAACGTATCACATCTAACTAGCTGCTACATAAAGCATGTACTGCATACCACGCAATTACCATTTACTGCCAAATGTCCCTAAAACGCTGTCATCTAGATGTCTTGGTACTCTTCCAGTCTAGCTTTTGCCTTATCACATTCGTCTTTTTTCAACGGTTTGTTGCTCTCGTAATTCAACCAATCCTCAGGAGTTTTGTCCACAAAATGCCAATATTTCACAAGAGGTTTTCTACAAACAGCCCATGCTTGAATCTGTTCTTCTGGCTCGTGGACTAAAGTTGGGTCAGGAACAATTGACTTCTTCCATGGGCGACAGTCATCGTAATAGTCAAGAAACTCTGACAGGCTTGGAAGCATCGGATCGTCACCTCTACCCCACATCATGTCTGCAGCGTCGGTGCTAAGACACATGTCGAACACTGGATGCTTCCAATTACGCACACGGGTGCCATGAAAAGCAGGAAAAATATGACGAGCACAATTATGATCACTGTGATCGTTCACGAGTGAGCATTTTGAACCACAAAGTGGGCACTTTGCTCGACATCCTTTTATTTTTGTCCAAACTTGTTCACACTCGTCACTCATGCTGTTAGCTACTATTTCTTGCAAATTCTCAAGTACTTTGGTTAGCAGCTTACGCATACTGGACTTACACCGTGTACAGAATACCTCAACTCGTGCAATAGGAAAATTGGTCATTTGCGGAAATCTGACCAATGCAGCCATCAGCAAGTTTCGAACACTAGCCGTCTCACTTAAGTCTTCGGCACGGGTTTCCAGATAATCTTTAAAGTCATTAAGATGACCTGCAGTAGTTTGACAGCTTTGTTGCCACCTTACTGCAGTGTCCTCTACCATCTTGTACATTTCTGAAACGCTCTCTGTTAGTTTATGCTCATTGGTATGTATTGCTATCTGCTTGCGATTTGCAAACATCTGAATAAATAATTTTTTCAGATATGCGTTTACATCGATGCAATATTCCAACACCTCATCATAGTTGCCTCTTTTAAATGAGCTATGGTAAGCACGTTCTGCTGCCTTCTCTGGATCCTGCATTTGCTGAAGAACTTGGTCACGAACCTCGGACGCGAATTCGTGCACTTTGCTCTTTACCCATACCTTTAACTGTTCATTATACTCGTCGGCAAACCTTGCAGCGCGTTCCAGATCGTCAGCTTCGTTACTTGCTGTGGCAATAAAGGTTTCTCTCTTTTTCTCTCTCATTCGTTCAAGTTCGTCTTCCTGTTCTAAAATGCGCTTTTCCTCAGCAGAGCAAACTACCTGATATGCTACTTGCTGCAAATGAACAATAAGATCGTTAGTAAATGGAGCTCGCTGTAGCTTCAGTCTCTCATGATATGTAAACAACACGGATTCCACCTGTTTAACCTCATTACAGGCTAAAAGAACAATATCTGTGACAATATCTGTGTTACATTTGCCGTCTTGCGATACGATCTTCTTCACGAACCTGTCTTGCAAATTTTGCACTCTCGTCTTCATTTCGTGAACTACGACGGAGTTTGAACCAATTAAATTTTTGTCTGACGTCGGTAAAAACATGTCCCATGCTTTCTGGATCACAGTAGATTTTGTTTTGAGATACTTTTTAACCCATATATTGTCACTGCTGTTAACAAAGTCTGTTGATTTTGACAATGTAGTTAAACGAAAGGCAGAAGAGACGATGGCCAGTATCTTGTTATGTTGATGTCTTTCCCAAACGTGGCGAAATATCTTCAAAACTTCTGCCTCAACGTCTACGTCTGTCTTTCTTGTTTCTAGTAAACGTTTTCTATACTTTGATTCATACTGCTTCCACAGGTTATCAAAGATCTTTGCTGCGTCAGACACGGACAATGACGATTGATATCCAGTACGCGTCAACTCTCTATCCAGTTGTACGTAGAAGCTTCGATCAAAAGCCTCAGTGTTAAGTCTGTGTTTAGCCAAATGCAGTTGTCTCAACCATGAGTAGGTGTGAAAGTCATAAGCAGAAGACAGTGGAGTTGCTAATTTGCAACGAAATTCTTTCTTTAGGTCTTCGTTGTACTTCTTGGCTTGAGTGCGTTGCTCAAAGTAATGAACTAATTCTTCGTGCGTTGCTCTTTTCAAACTAGTTAGCTCAGACTGACACTCTTTGTCATACATTAGAACTGATGTCTCGTCTTTGACCGTCTGCAAACGTTCTGTGTGTTTCTTCACAACAGCTCTCGCTTGCTCATTGAACTTGTTTTCAGCTTGTTTGACAAGAGACGTCACGATTTCATTTATCTCTTTGTGAAGACGCAATTCATGAAGAGCTTTGTAATGCAATAATGTGTAACCGTACTTAGTGAGTGTATCCCACACTATACAAGCGTGTCTATACCAGTTTATGAGAACCTCACTGTCGTCAGGCGAGTCTAACGTTGAACGATCGCCGAGCGTTGACTGCAGTATCCTTTGGCGTAGGGCAAACGCCTCTTCAGAAAAAACAGCAGACGGTGATTCTACAGTTCGTTCTTCCCGTTTTACTTCAGAAAATGCACTTGGAAGAAGAAATATAGCGTCATGCTTCAAAGACACGAGATCATCAAGATTTTTCTGTCCACTTCCCATTGCTTCTCTCAGCATCTTCCTCATCAGTGTTAGCGAATCGCTTTGTACTTTGGTGTTACGATCTCTCTGGTCTCGCAATACGAACATCATTTCCGTTCGAATATCGGCCACTTGCAGATAATCCATTGCGTATAAACAAACTTCTAACAATTCTTTCATTTGAGAAGAAATCTCTCCCTTATGGTTCACTATAACAGCATCTGAACAAGCCATAGCCATCACCGTAATTTGACCGTCAAATACGTGACCACTTCCTTCTAACGACAAAAGACCTTCCGAATCGAGAACTAAAAGATATCTTCCGTCCGATATGCGTACGAATGAAGCATACAGACCTTTCGTGCATCTTCCCACCCTCGTGGCAAACCCACATCCAAACAAGTAATTGAGCAATGTAGACTTAGCAGAACTCTGCGCGCCTATAACTGATACAACAAGCAAGTCACTTCTGTTCTTCAACTCAACTCCTAGCTGTTTCATTATGTCTTGTATAAACTTGCTTGCAGTCATCTGTAACGGATTTCCTCGAAGTAATTGCATAGGATAACCTTCCCATACACATTGTGTGTAAACTTGCTTAATTAATTACCCGGGGATCTAGACAAAGTTTGCTCAAATGATCATTCACTATTGCATCATCTTCTAACAAAGCACAAAGTTCCATCAACTCACTCCAAAAGGAGTCTATCGATATATCTAACTGATCTATGCAAAATGAAACTTCCTCCAGCTGACGTTTGATATCATCTATTCTGTGTTGACTCTGCTGTTCACTTTCCGTTTGATCTGCGTTTCTACTTGATTCTAGCTGTTCCATTAGATTCCGTCTCTCTCTAAAATGAGGATTGAAATATTCCGCTTTCCACAACTCCAAGTAATGTTGGAATTCAGCCAACTGATGGTGCTTTTCCTCTGACACAAGACTAATGAATAGTTTGACTGGATAAGAAATCTCGGAAATCGTTTGCCGTCGAGTCTCCAACTCTCTCATCTCTTGTCCTAAATTTGCTAATTCTACGTGAAGCTCACCTCTATTCCCTTTATGTCCGATTTCCTGAAGTTCTTTCTCCTGGTGACGATTTTTAGCCATAGCTGCGTAAATTGCTGTTAGAGGAAAGAGACGGTTAGCAAGCTTGCCTTTCTCCGGATTACTTGCTTCAAGAGCTACAAACGTTTCTCTTCCTAAGGAAGAAAATCCGTCGAATTGCCTACTAAATTCCCTTGCGTAAGGAACTAAGGCCACACCTTGTCCTGTGTAACAGGACACAAAACGCCTTTGAATAACTTGCGAGCATGGCAATAGTTGTTTGAGTTTGCGAAATATTGGTGCTATTTGATCTCTAATACGTACGACAGTAATTTGCCGCTGCCCTTCTGTACGACATTTGGCAAGGTCTTCGACGAGCATAACTTTTGCTACTCTATTGGGAAGGATCTCTCTTAACGATTGACTAATTGATGACAATGGTGGAAGAGTATCGGACATTTCAGAACTGAGAGAGACATCACGAACAAAAACGACAATCTCTGCGTTTGTGGAATGAAGATTACAACTGTTTAGTAAGAACGATCGTAAGCTGTCACCAAGAGAACCGCCAGGACCAAAATCATTAGCAGTCACGTGAACAAGTACTAGTGCTGCGACCGAGCAAAGAGTGGACAAAGCATATCGAAACGTTTCCTCCTTCGTAAACCCGTGAACATCGGCAAAATTGAGACCGCAAGGAACGTTAGATTTGACCTCAAGTACAAGATCAATAGAAGGGGAATGAGATAAGCCGACATCAGCTTTGGCAGGACACACATCGAAAGAATCAAAGCTCAACGACGTAGTCTCTAGTTGTCCTACCAACTTCCCCGTCAATGTCGATTTTCCTTTACGTACTGCGCTTGCTGTACCACATGATACGACGAGTGGATAACTTGGGACTGCGAGAACATCTTGAAGAGATTGAAAGTTTGTGACTGGTCGGACGTCGCCTCTCGGAAGTTGAAGAACGTAAGCGACCGGAAGAGCACAGTATAAACTTGAATAGAGAGACACGAGGCGACTGTGAGCTGCTTCGGGCATTACCTCTAACAAAGCAACAAAAACATCTTTAGGTGTTAGCTCCAAGAGTAGAGGAGACAGCACGGCAGTTTCCCCTGCTTTCGTTTCCCTTGCTTCATAGTTTATCGAGGAAATAAACGTATCCACAATTGATTGAAAGTTTTCTCGTCGCTTCAGCAAGTCCACTAAATATGGCTTGAGATGGGCAGCAAAACCCTTACCGCCACATCTGCGGTATAGACCTATTACCTTGTCTGGAGTGAGCTCTTCTAGCTCAACTGTGAAAAAGCTGTCGTCTTTATCACAATCGGGACGACCGTTGCCAATCAACATTTTGTAAAATTGTCGCTTCACATTTACCAAAGAGGAATTGTCAGTATTATCAAACTGACCAAGTGCCTGACAAGTTTCCGTAGTATAGGAATCTGTATGCATATACAAACATATCGTAGGAATTCGGGTAAAATAACTTAATAACTTTCTTACCGTAACCTGAAAAGGATTGAACAAGAGAACTTGCAGAAGACAAAGCAAGTGCCATTGATTCTGAAGTTCTAGGTCGTTTTCTCGACGAAGTCATAGCAACTTCAATACAAAAGATAGACTGCATAAATCAAACTAAATTAAGAGTTATCATATATGCGTTATAGTTACCTGCACAAGAGTCTGGCGGCGAACTGAACGTCGTACTCGCAGCCGACACAGGAAGAATCGGCCGATAAAAATTATTATGCCAATTGTTACCCGGATGTGAGCAAACGGAAACAGCAGGTAACGGACTATGGACCGAGTGAGTGTGACCTGCTTCAAAGCCTGTATAATGCAAACAATATGGTTTAAAATTTTACAAAACAGGTGCAAAAAACTTCTCGCTAGTGACTTCTATATACATTTACCTAAGAGTTGCTGTGAATTCCATAGCCACGGCGCTGTAGCTGGTGGAGCTCGCGGTCGTCCTAGTTGGTCTAGTGGCAGAAAGTGCTGGCGCCCACCTTCAAACGTAAAACGTCTTTCAGAATATTTCTCATTTTCGACTACATTGCTAAGCTGAAGCTGCACACTACGTTCTGAGGGTATCGTCTCATCATTGCAAACTGAAGACGACGCTTCTAAACACAAGTAATTAGATCACAATGTGTTGTTGTGTGCATGTAAGCAGGAAATTTCCATCTTCTACCTTTTGTACTGTTTGCAGTTGAAATTGCAGCAGATTCCTCTATAACGCAACTTGCTGTTGTTTGAGACGCCAAGTCGCTACCAGAGCCAATCGGCTCACTGCTACTATCATTCGTGCTAAGATCTTGATCTAGAAAAAAACACACACAAAAAAGAATAGTATAGTACTGTAAATCTATAATACGGCCTCCACAAAGTCTAGCGTATACTGTGTATACTTACCTGCTTCTAGCAATGTCTTCAGGACGTTTGGCTGCTTGTCCATAAGAATCTTCTCAAATTCTTCTAACTGTGACGCTTGTTGTTCATCGTTAGACAACTTTTCCAATACATGCAGAAATCTGTCATTGATAAAATCAGAAGGCTTTCCCATCTTCTTGATCCTTAGTAAACCCTGGTGCTGCTGTTGTGTGATGATACCCTTTTCAGCACATGCAGCAAGAACAGCACTCGTGTCTAACGTTTGGACCACTTCCTCTCGTTTTTGTCTCAGTTGTTGCCAAGTTAAACGTGCAGACGAACGAACAAGATTGCAAATAGTCAAGTTTACTTTGCCAACAGACTCTAAAAATCTCACTACGATGTTAGGGTCGCTGTCGGACTTCTCCATGACAATGTCGTAAAGAGCTTCTGATGCTGTGTCAGGAGCATCCAGTTGTTCTAAGATGGTAATAACATCTGCCACAGCTTCTTCACCAAGAACTTGGTCAGACATTAAGGCATTAATAGCAGGCTGAAGACAAGATTGTAGTTGTTGCAACACACTAGCTTTCTCGGATGAAAACCTTGATAGAATAAATGAGACGTGCGTAACAGACTCAGAACATTCCTGTAAGAAAGCAAGTAAGCGTCAACATACAGTCACTGCAAAGTAAGATAAAATTTATCCGTTCCTATCATTATGTAATTGATGAAACAGCAGCAGAATCAAACTCGCACGCGCACGCCCACCCCCACCTAAAATACCTAAAAGTTAGGAGCTGCGGATTACTATTGACGCCGCAGCTAACAGCTCGGCTCCTGTGCACTACTCAGGAGAACTCTGGGCCTGCGCTAGCAATCTCCTGCAGCCAGGCCAGGTACTAGCGAGAGCACCTGCTTGTGAAGCCAACCGCGTGTGGTGTGAGTACCCGAAGTCTCACCTGGACCCTAGTGGCTGATGTCACAGCAAATGGCCTAAGTCTCCAGTCAAAGACAAGGTACTCATTTATACTCCTGAGTCAAGAGAGACAATTG
The DNA here is from genome assembly GCF_963422355.1 of Corticium candelabrum. Taxonomy (NCBI): domain Eukaryota; kingdom Metazoa; phylum Porifera; class Homoscleromorpha; order Homosclerophorida; family Plakinidae; genus Corticium; species Corticium candelabrum. The sequence goes on from NC_085094.1 coordinate 1,675,763, forward strand.
TGTGTGAGTTTCTTACGTAGGGAAATTATGCCATAGATCGCCATCACGGAGACTTGAACTTGCAACCCTGATGGGTCCCGGATGTACTCACTCACTGACTCACTTAGCAGATGACTATCTCACCAACTGAGCCATAGCACCACACACACACACACACACACACACACACACACACACACACACACACACAACAACAACAAAAAATGGACAAATGTCAAGCCCTCCACGTCATTCGTAAATGACGTCAACCTTAAGGTTAGTTGCGGAGATAGCTCCCCTGCCTCTAGAGACAGGGCCTCCATGCGCTACGTAGAGGCTTACGGCCAGCGCTACAATCCACCTGAAGCTTGGCCAGAGTCATCCAGGGGCACTGACTATGGCGCAGCTTTGGGACTGGACACCAAGACCCACACGTACCCGTCTGCTGCATGATGTTAGAGCCAAGCCAGCGGTCATGTCCACCCCAGTCAATGACCGAGTACTCATTTATACTCCTGAGTCGAGAGAAGCAATTGTGTGTAAGTTTCTTGCTGAACCTGCAACCCTGCAAGGTCCCGGATGTTTTCATTCTCCAAATGCACTCTCTAACCAATTGAGCTATTGCACCACACACACACACACACACACACACACACACACACACACACACACACACACACACACACACACACACACACACACACACACAACAAACTAGTAAACTGACAGATAAAAGCGAATACAGAAAGGCAGCGTAAGAACCAGACGTGCCCTGCCCTAGTCTGTCTACGACAAGTTCGCCTCTGTAACTCGAAATCGAGGTTATGTTGTCGGTGAAAGCAAGAAATAAATTGAGCAACTTGTTCTCTTTGCTGACTCATGGTGCAGTCCCTCCGTCTCCATCACACATTCCACTCTAGCCCTCCTACCTACCTAGTCTAGTTTCTCTTTCTACGTTCCATTCATTACCACGCTTACGTATTCCTAGACGTTACAATGCACATCACGACAAATGTGTTTCCAGGTAAGCACAGGTAAGCACCATGCAAGCAACACGCCCTGCATACCAATGTCTGCAGTGACAATAATATTACTAACCGTGTATACAAATTATACGACAGTACATGCGCCACAAAAAGACGTCGGTTTAGAAGCACGGTTACTCTACTGTATGTCGCGTAATGTAAGTCTGTGATGTACCCGTTTATGCAGTCGGCTATACAGATGTACGCCTACTCACTTCCTCAGTATCGCTATTCGGCTTGCCTTCATCACTAGCAGCTGCAGCCATTTCGTAATTACACGTGGTCACTCTCCGCTACAGCAAGCAAGCAAAAAACCGATGCGAAAAGGTTTGTTGGCGGCTGCAAAAAGAGAAAGTTGAACCGGAAAACTGATGGTTCACGAAAACAACTTTCTACCTTCTGGAGAATTCAAGAAGCGCTAGATTGCTCAGAATTGCACGTCAAGTTTTGCAGAGAACTTGAATAGAAACAGCTGCAAGATCCACTGATGCCAACGACGTGAATTCGTAGAGAAATACCATAGAAAGCAGCTAGCCCACCAACCTAGACAGAAAACCAAACAATGATTAGTTATGTAGAGGCCGAAGTAGTTAATAAATGCTTTTCTTCAAACATGAAATCTAGATAGATAGCTATAGCGTTCCGCCAGCCGACAATCCAATTACTAATCTAGGCTTTAGGGCGCTCACACGTAAGAGGCGTCGTAAGCGAGACTAATACGTACGCGGTTCACTCGCAAACTATACTCACTGACAAAGCAGACTGGACTTACGTTGCGACGAGCTACTCAAATAAATGGCACTCGGTGGCACATGTGACCTTTACATATCAATGTAATTTAATTAGTAGACGAAAATACCTTCAATCTTCAACGTAGCTAAAAACGTTGCATTGGAAACCGCTCTAGAATTAACAGGATAGGCTTATGACTTGACGTTCAAGCTGCCTCAAACTGCTACAATAGATTTTTAAAATGATAATAAAAGCTGACATAAGAAACTATTTTAGGTAACAGAACTACCCCTCACGCCAAGACGGACCAACCTTACTAAGACTTCTGAGCGAAGATGGTTTACACGTAAGCTCTCCAGACAGTAATTGTCTAGACAGTGAGTCGAACGCTCACAATGTTTCGGTGCTGATTTTGTACATAAAGGCTTCTGCATCTTCTTTACCTTCTTCAAAGTCACCCTCCTGATCAGTAGTAGCATCTTGGTATTGCTGGTATTCAGACACAAGATCATTCATGTTTGATTCAGCCTGAACAAAATAACACCATACATATTACAATCACATCACATTCGAATTCATACCTAAAACCTTTGGTAGTCATACTTCAGTAAACTCCATCTCATCCATTCCCTCTCCAGTGTACCAATGCAGGAAGACCATGCACGTGAACTGTTGAGGGACGAGAAATGTGAAGTATATTGTCCACAAGGAAGTTAAGGTTAGAACTTGCCTGGTCCCTGTGATTAGAACTGGTGCCTGTGAGACCAGAAGGTGTTAACTTGTTGGGCATACCACTCGGCAACGAATCTTTTGTTAAAGACTTTTGTGCAAAGTCAGTTGAACAAGCTCAAACTTTGCTGCCCACATTGCCTTTGATTCAAGACACTCAATGAGCTAATTTACTTCTACGATTATGTGCTGTGCCAATGGTAACACACTTATTACGTTTTGTGTCTCCAAAATTGGCATCGTCTATGGCAATTTGTTACAGAAACACCTTTGAAAGCATTATTGGTCGACATTAACAAATAGACAATACCAACAGGTGACTTTAGCCATTAAACATGGTGACTTTGGTTTGTCATTGGTTAGAGAGGCCAGACCATCAGTGCATTGATCGTTGGTGCTTGGGCAAACACACTGAGCAATTTACCGGCTAGAGAAGAAAGGCTGGACAACATCTGTAAGGCTCTCAGGAATGACTTTGAGATTGGCAACATGTCCATCACACATGATCTAAAGAATAGATTGGACGATCTTCACACATATAGCATGGTAAAGATATTACCATCGTTGAAAGATCTTACTGAGAATTCAAACCATTTACAGTCCAGGCTACAAACTGTCAAGAGAGACAAGCTATTCCAGAAATACCTAATATCATGTTCCACTAAAGAAGAAGATCATGCAAGGCTCATTAGTAGTGGTGGCCCTATGGCTGGGAAGAAGCTTGAAGCTATTCTATGTTTGCAAAAAAATTACCCTTTCCGATGCCTAATTTTGTATTGCAGCATTCATACGTCTTGAGTGTCCCTTCCCCAGCTGAGTAATATCAAAAATGCGTCACTGTAAGAAAGTTGTTGATGACAAGGGTTACCTTCTTTTGACGTGCAAATTTGTGGGTGGACCCATAAGACGTCACAATCACTTTCTGGATAGGTCTTATGATAAGCTACGATCTGTTGATTATCGCTGCAGGAAAGAACTTGCATCTCAGTTTGAGGGGAAGCAACACCCTGACATAGCAGTATACAACTACCGTGACGGCAAAAAGTTGCTACTGGACACTACAATTACCCATCCCTGGTCCAAGACAAATCTAACAGGCAGCAGCAAGAAAGCTGGATTTGTAAAAGAGAAAGAGAAGGATGACAAATAGTCATTGAAGGCGAACAACTCTGGACACATGTTCCGGCCTATAGCCATAAAGGTTTTTGGAAGATGGGGAGAACAAGCTGAGGAGATGTAAAGGAAGTATCATTGTTGACAGCACCTGTGCTTAACATGGTCTGTAACCAATTCAAGAGAACCTGAGCAATGCAGATGGCGATATGTCTGCAGAAGGAGAACTCTGACATAATTAGTGACAAAATTATCAGCATTGTCGGGACAACTAAGCCAGCTAACATGCCAACTTCTCGGTTTTTTGGATTTGAATGTCATTAGAACTGTCTGACAGGCTACTACAGCCTGGAACTCTGTATTGTAGTTAGATTTTGCTGTGATGGGAAGTGCTTTTGACATGAATAAAATGAATGAGTGAACTGGAAACCTTGAAGACAGTCACATCCTTCTGCTTCTTTCCTCACCACATCAAGTACTGAGTCAACAAGTTCAGCTTCCTCTTCTAAAACGTTATACATCGAAGACAAATAGTCGGGCCAAAAAATCTGTCCAAGCTATGGTGCATTGAGCGTCCATTCAATTATCAATTTAAATTAAAAAATAAAATTGAATATAACATTAAAATTTGTATGGGACGGGACATCTACATGAGGGTTGTGGCACAGGTGTACGACTAGCACAGTGCACCTGCACTTGCGCTAAGCACTAAGCTGATTAGCTATTTTAGCACAAATTGCTCAACACAATGAGTACACAAAAGTGATAATTAAACTGTACTACCAGATCGATACTCAGTGTTTAATGCTGTATTTAAATTTAAATTTTCAATTTGAATTGAAAATTGAATGGACGTTCTATACAAGAATACAACTTGCCATGTCTCGTGCAACAAATCTAGGACTTACACTATGCTGTCATCACGTGCGCAACACTGTCTATTCAATGTAGTAGTTAGTTTAATTATTAAGAAGATACTGGATCCACAAGGCTCATCAATGATGAAACCATAATTATGTGATACATTGGCTATCAAAGCTTTCTGCATTTACAGAATAAAGCTAAATGTTTTCGCGGAATGCTAGACTGCCATGGGAACCGCCTACTACAGCTATAAAGCAAATACCAAATATACAGTGACCGAAAAAAGGCAGAAGAGGAAGGAACTTACAACATCGAAAATCGTATGAAGAAGACCTGAAACAAACTGCTGTGGTGATGTCCCATGCTGCCCACCTAAGAAATGCAGGAAAAGGTCTGTATACTATGCGTTCACGATATGGGCTGCGAGTGTTAGAGATATATACGCCCATCGATCGAATCCTTAGACCTTGATGTTTCAGTTATATATCCCATTATCTATCAACTTATTCCTACAGAATGGCAGAAGTTACCACCAGCACAGGCATTGCACTCAAGTTCTGATCAGCACGTATACCAACAAATGTGTTTGATGAAAGACTCACTCCACGTTCAATGACACCAACTTTCCTTTTAATGGTACAGCCAATTAAATAAGTAATATATTTCTACTCATGGCAGTACTTTGTAGTCTTACCTAATAAAGAGTGCTATATCACCTCAATAGTATATCATAATAGAGTACTTTGATTGCAACTCTGGTATTGATCTCTGGGTGTCGTCATAACACAATGTAAAAACTGTTGTTAGTCTACAGCAAACAGGGATGTAATGTGGTTTAGTCGTCTGCATTCACAGATGCGTCTCATTCCAGGCATTTCGCCAATATCTTCTCTCTTTTTGGTCACCTGCTGCAATCTTGCGACATCATCTGTCAACAAGCAACTTTATCTGCCCTGAGATAGCAAAATCCGCCATCGCAACCAAAAGGTATATATGCTGCAATTACCAATCACCAAAATGGCGGCTGATATGCAAATCTAAAGGAATGCCTTGCGTTACACTTACTGACGTGGTTTCCTGTCAGTGGACATTGTAATGCATCCAAACAGCCTGCATGTCCATCTACAGTACCCAATAGCCATTTATTCAGGATCTTTCATATTCTACTCTGAGTTTCAACATATTTTTCTCTAGTTGCCCATTCATTAATATTTAGATCTTGCACCTATCACTCATCTTAGTTTGAAATTTATCAAAGCATGTCCCGATACTAAACTCTAACACTTAGGCCAACAAAATTGTGCATGAGCAGTTCTAGTCAATGATCAAACAGCAATCTAGAAACTCATAATGTAACACGTAAGCAGTAATCAAGCTTGCTTTTGAGCACCATGTCACAAATGCAACACTGTCAAGTCTCCAGAAGGTATCAAGTCACAGCAGACAGACAGGCAATTGAGCATTTTATGTATTTTGTGAGCTACAATAAATTAAGTTCACCAATGGCAGATTTCAAAAAAGTCTAGCTACTGTATTATTAGTCACGCTGCCCTACTTTCCATTCTTTCAAGATGAAATCCAATTCCTTGTTTGATCAATCACAAGTTTAATTAACAAGTGCGGCACTGCCCAATTAAGTTAGGCTTTCCACCACAAACTGCACAACCAATAATCAAAGATCTGACAGCAATAGTTCAGTATATACACTTTTATACCAGAACTATCAGCATTGCATTACATTTAGTGAGCTTGATTCTCAGTATAAAATCATACCATAAAATGAAATATTGGCGGAAATTTACTTTGGCGGATTGGCAGATTTTCAGCGAGCGCCAATACAAAATCCGCCATTAATTTGGCCACCAGGTATGATGACGTCATCACCCACGTGGATCAGATATCTATAATGGCGATGTGGCAGTACCTCACGCAGATGAGGTGATATGATGGTAACCACTGCTTGTCGTCTGTTGTGGTAAGTATCTTGCCTAGCAGGGAGGTTACACAGAAAATGAGGTCATGAAGGTACAGTACTGATAAACTTCGAGCACAAGCAGCCTGCAGGAGGAGTCATGTGGGTGACGTTCTTTGCTCTGACACAACAATTCTTCATCAATACAGTAGTTGTATGGAGACCAGTAAGTAAGCTAGGAAAATGTGATGGCTAGTCTCGTGAGCCAAGCCTCCGGCTCAAACACCTCCTCTCACGTGTGAGCAGGCGAACAGGAAGCGAGGACGCGCAGTGAGCATGGAGAAAGGCTTGGCTCATGAGGCGATGTGATGGCCATGAACGCAGCTGCCAATGGCAAACTCCTCCATCATGACGTGGCCACTATTGGGTGGGAAATATCATGTCCAACCGTCAAAATAAAATCCACCAATATTCTTTTTCCGTCAATTTCTTAATAGACCGCCAAAATAAATTCCCGCCAATGTTTCATCTTATACAGTAATCCAACTTTCCATTCCATTAGTTAGCTATCAACATCGAGTATTAAAATCTTTTTTAAATTTAAAAGTGCTGTCAACTTTACTCACTGAAAACTAGCTGACAACATCAATTCAAATCTCAATTGCTATTTATCAAGATATATACAATATACTTCTGTTACACATGTTGATTAATGATATAGATTTGAATAGAGACAACAAGCAAGACATAACTAAATTATACAATAAAACTATAAGCTATTGAAAAACTCACAGCTAAGTAATACAGAAGTCAGAGAGAACAGTAAATGCTAGTTCACTTGCATTTAAAGGCTTGTGGCACAACTCACTGTCAGAGAACCACTCCAAGGCTGTTCGAGATTTGACTGACTGAATAAAAGCATATCTCTCCTAAATTAGACATAAACCAAACTGCAGCGCTATCCTGCAAATCTGGAATTACAGGAAAGCTTACCTCTTCCAACTTATCATCACCCCAAACTGAAGGAGGCAGATGAGGGCTACTCACTAATGGATAGACTGTTTCAAGAAGTATACGTTTGAACATTTCTTTGAGACGTGCTGTATTCTTCTACAAATGAAAGACTTTGAGCAACTTCAGCAATATTCACAGCTGTTGCAAAACCTTGAATGAACGTCTAAGAACTTTAAGCTCTTCACTCCATCTTTCCTAACAAAGAAACAATAAAATAAAACGTTGCTTCATACATTCAATTCTAAGTAACTATTTCTTCGTTTTAGCAACTGCTGGTGCAATGTAAAAGGTAAACCTAAGCTTTCAAAACTATAATTTCGTAAACTCAATAAGCACTCACAAGAACAAAAAAAGAGAGAAAGAGACAGAAAAGAGCTTGCAACTTAGCCTACCCAGACGCAAGAAATAATAAACTTACTCTCAGTACATCCATGATATCAGGCTGATCAATAGCTTGAGAAAACACACTCAATACTGGACTGCAGATTGGACCTATCAAACCATTGAAAACTGTAAAATAATAAACACTTCATGGGGAGTCATTACTGGCATCCTGTTCATCCGTTCGATCCAACAGCAGCTCATCAGCCATAACTTGGCGATAGTATGAGATAAAAGGTATATAGTTGACAGACGTAATTAAGACATCAGGCAGCATACTAATGTAAAATGAATAGATTCATGAATCATCCATCAGTCACATACGCAAAATCTGCCATTGACTTACTTGCAAACGTCTATGACGTTCCGTCTTAAGTATTGTAACTTGACAAACAAACGAGGTGTTCTACTTGTTCGCAATAAGCTAGTAAACCTCTTACCAGAAGCTATTAATTAAGACAATAATGGTAATACCACACTTTTGTTCAAAAATGCAAGTACAAACGCTTAGTAGTCAGCGCTGGATCAACTTCAATTCCACTCTCGTATGGTGTACCGCCATTAACTTTGAGCTCCCGTGTCCTATAAAATACAAATAACACTAAAACTGCACTGATGGATGGAAACATGTCACTCCTTAGAGACTGTAACTGCGGACTGCTTGCTGACCAACAAGCATTCAAACACTTGGAGGCATGCAAATCTATTCTTACACAACCAGTCTGTCTCTTTTAGTGCTTGACATAATACAAACAACAAAGGAATACAGTAGCAAAAAGCTACTGTCTCCAACACTTTGCTATCCCATAATCTTATAATGTTTGAGGACTGTATTCAAATTTCATAAACCAAGATAGCATCTTGAATAAACTTTTAAAGTATCTCCAAAACAATGACAAAAATAGATATAATCAGAAGTAAACATAGAAGTGGTTTAGAGCTGAGGACTTTTCTTGCAGGTAATTAGCTGGCACACAAGACAGAATTCAGGCACCTTGGCATTCTTTTGGATTGCCATAACAGGGATGCTGTTATTGTGGAGGATCGTATGAAGAGATGTTTGGTGCAGCAAATGGCGTAGTGTCTAAGCTTGGTGGGTACTGTCATGGTGATGATGTGTGGATGAAGATAGTTGAAACCCAATTGTTTCCTATTTTGGCCTTTGGAAGTCTATGTGGTCTGTTGAACACCCAGTCATCAGAAGAATGGTGAATATCACTTTTAGAAAAGGTATCCGAAGAGATTTGGGCATGAGACAATACGACTCTGTGTGTGATCGACTGGGCAATGGGTTCAAGGAAGTGGCTGACAAGATTGATGTTGTAAAGCAGAAGTTTATGGAAAGAGCTATCAACTCCCCTAATGTTTAGTGATGACTTTAGCTAGAATTAAGTTGAGGAAATGTATGTGTTCTATTGTTTAGCTAATTTTGTGTGTGTGTGTATGTTTGTTGGCCCTTGAGGAACTACTCTAGAATGTGCTAGAGTGATAACAAATATAACATAACATAATGACTATACTGATCCAAGCAAAATATGTGAAAATGAGGGCTATCACTAGCAGATAAAGCAACTGTTCAAGCTACAGTAGAACATGCCAACATAAATGTGAAGAGTCCACATTTGGTTCCTTCAATGATACAGATTTTCAGCTTTTGCTCATGCAAAGGGCAGTATAATGAAAACAAACTAATATCGAGCACACTACCAACAAGATCTTAGCTTAAAAATTGCTTTGTCTAATTTAATGTGGCAATTGACAACCATCTAAAGCAAACTGACTTGCAATTGGATCTCATTTCAAATATTTTGCAAGCTTACTTGCTGATAACAGGTTTGCCGTCAGCTTCAAACAAAGGCAAAGTAGCCCACCCACAGCTTAGCTCTCCTTCCTCGTCTGTTTTCTAACACAAACATAAGATAAATAAGTCCATGCCAATACCAGCTGACATTAAAAGCACCTGTTGACGATAAGTGAAACACAATTCAAATAGTATGGCTGCAACAAAATTCATCTAATTTACAAAAGCACTACATAACAAGTATTCTAGAAAGAACATACTACTGTCAGTACTCATGTTATTAAACCTAACAACACAATCAGCATCGTATGCGGTCGAGGCAAATCCTTGCTGAACCTACAAACATAACAAAGGTCAGCATAGCTTAGATGAGTTTGGAATGATAAAACCTTGGGTTGAAACTTCCATGTCTTTGGCTCTTTCTCAATCCACACTGCCCGAACAGTATGAACGTTGCTGAGCACTTCTTGTTTATTAAAAAGAGCTACACGAATATGTCTGCTCAAAATTGTTAATCCTGCCATATAAAGCAAATATAGTTTGCAACACATTTTAGTCAACATTGCTAGAAATACCTTGAGTTACATTGGGAATGTTAGATGCTCCAAGAATAGAAATACCTCTTGTTACAGCAACAGGGCGAGAACGTAGCTATCAAGTAAAGTCAATACAATTCACTGCTTTAAGCTAATAATTTGGAACAATACTTTGCTTGCTGCAAAGTCCCAATGCAAATCTCTAAATGATAAGTGAGATTCACTGAGTTTGGGAACAAGCCATGATGATGTACAAGCTGAAGTACCTAACACACGAATGTGATAAACACCTGTCAGTGCTGTTGCAAAACATTACTTGTTACAAAATATTTTAAAATTATAGCACCTAATATAGAGTTTAATTAATAGCACTTCTAGGACAGACGACTCTGCAAATCATACAAGTTTCAGAAACTACGTGAACCAAACATCACATGAAGATCAAGGATTGGAGCCAAACTACATTAGCACAGTCAAATGTATGCTACACAACCATAGCCTTCTGTTCCAACTAACCACACATTCTCCAGTTAACTATTCAGTAAGCTGACAACTTTAGCATAAAATTCAAACTTGTATTATTGCAATAGAGATTTAATAAAAACGCAACAGGTCAGCCTAAAATATTATATTTGGCTACCATAAAAAGCCAGTCGGATCCTATACAATAAGAGTAGGTCATTAATGTACGTTAAAATTAATTCTGCATGTGTAGCATTAGATGTAGTAGTGCATTAATGGTTAGTGTTCCAAATCAAGACCACATCATATAAACCAGTCAATATCCAAAGGCACAATTCTGGTTTCAATTCAACACAGCCACTTAAAACTTAACATTCCAGTACAACATGCTTTGTCGTAAACCTTGTCTCAACCATTATCTGCTAGTACAATTTGCTAACCAAAACGATGTCCTTCTAATTGCTACTGATAGCTACACAGTTTCTCCCCAAATCAAATTGATGCACTCTTTTGAGTTTATGAATTGCAACGTTGCCCTTATTCATGCCCTTTGCAGTCATATACATTCAGCGTTTGCATATTGTAAATGCAGCTTTAGTCAATACATTACATTATCATTTATATTCTTCACAAGTCTACAAGTAGTTGAATTCAGACAGTGTCACACTATCAGCATCCAAGCCTTACTTAGTCTCAAAGCAGACCAAAATGTAACTATAATTCACCAACCCAAACAATACATCTGTTATTTCATAATTTGTGTACCTTCATGTTCATGAACGAGCTTGGCCAATGTGGATGACCTAAAGCCACTAGGAATAGCTCCCATCCCCAACAAAACATCAGCAAGACTTGGCTGATACAAATACAAGACAGATGCATAGATATGACTATCACTTGCTGACATAAAAATGATTTGCAGCTACACCTGTTTAATGATTGATTTCACCTTGTCCCATAATTCTCTTCCTCTACAAAGCACATCCACAATTGCTAAATGGTACAACTCAAATAAAATCAGTAAAGAACCTTGGTGATAGTGAGTGACCACCTGCAGTAACAATAACAATCCAACCATCAATCACTCAAACATATAGGGCATTCAATAACAGCATGCAGACTGAAATACAAACAAAAGAACAAACACCCACTGCAGAAACAAACAAACATAACTAAACAAATGCCGGTTTTCTTGATTTACATAATAGTCCTAAACACAAACAATAGCATGTAGTCATGCCATACTTACTGCAGCTTGCTGCACATTCCTGTTCAAATGGCTGTGCCTTATCAGTCCACGATCTTATCAAACACTTCTTTATTTACAATTTATAAAATTATTAGAATCACATAATGATATGCCTCAACTAGCATCCTTCTTTACCTTGTTTTGTCAAAACTGTTACACTTTCTCATCTATCTATTTATTACTGTTTGGATGGACAGCTTTCAAATAACTGAAAGCAAATTTTCCTACAGTCTGAAAACAGTAGACAAATAGGACTTATGGCATTCTTTTTTCCATTGGTTGCCTAATTAACTACAATTATCTCTTTTATCTTTGCCAGCTGCATGCTAATAATATCTTGACTCCACTGTAGTAAACATTGACAAACCAGAGTATGACTGGAACATCTCATATCACCACATACAACCGTGTACACACAGTCTGATGTATTAGCAACTCAAGATTTTAGTTCCTCATGATGCTAATGCACATCTCATATCACAAACAATTAGTCTTCCCTTAAATTAAACATTTTACAGAGCAGTTTAAGCTGTTCCTCCTCTATTTCGTGAACAAAGAGATAATTTCCTGTGTCAACAGACAATACCTAACAGTCACTACAAACATGGTAACTGAATTGAATGGACTGCCTAAGCTGCAACAAAAAGCATTGCCACCTTATTTCCCTATTCTATGCAATTTTAATTAAAAATTGCATGCCAGTTCTGCTGCTATTGAGATAAATTTAGCTTGAACCACATGGCCATTCAGGTCATACAGCAAATCAGACTAGGAAGATCATCCAACAGAATTAATTGGCTCATGCAATTACAATGCTATAGTTAAAGCATCGTCATCATCATCATTATCATCATGCAGTCAGTTGACGCAACTATGGCTGTTCTTGGTTTTGCCACGGTTTGATAAGCTTTCTCCATACTGTTGAGTTTTTTGTTTGAGTTTGCCATCTGCTATGATCAATTCCTTTCCACGTCATATCCCTTTTAGGCAGGAGCTGTTGTCACAGTTGCTGCTGACTCTCTCTTCTGTTCCTGGTTTGCTCAGCTGTAATGAAAGGACAAGACAATAGGGTCTGTCTACATCTTTTTAGAAAAAATACCAACACTCATCCAGCATACAAAGTTTTAGAGTTGCGGATAGCAGCAGAGTTAAAAGAATATCCCAAATCAAGTTGAAGGCAACATTTTGCTGAATGTGAAATAATATCCTTCATGATATACCATGTATGCTTGGTGTAAGAGGATGTAGTCTGCCTGCAGCAGAGCACAAGAACTGTACAACATCAGAAGCTCATACAACATACCAGCTACAGCAGTCACAAGTACTGCTTTCTTTACGCAATTTCTGCACTTTCCAAAAAGAACTTCCTGTTTACAGATGGATCTAAATGACAGCACAGTATGGTCCTACATTATCTCCAAGTTGAAATTAAATAAAAATTTAATTTGGGAGGATGCTTCTTTGTATTCGATCCAAACAGTGTGAATTAAAACATTGCACAAATAAAACATTACACTTAGTCAATAGTGTATTACTTATCTGCTCCATAACATAGTCAATAGATCCCAGATAAAGTTTTAATATTGTACAATACTAATTTGGCGTCAACCCACACTCCCAGTTGCAGAAACTATTGTTTTGAAAAGACAATTAATAGTGGGCAGCACCTAAGCTAGTGGCTTTTAAAGTCAAAATTCTGGACCAATAATAATCAGTGTTCTCCCCAAGATCTTTGGCAGAACGAGTCGCTCTGCCTTATTCTAAGCAATCACGCTTTTAGGTAAAGCAGATCATCCAGATGACAAAACTTGACGATCTCAAAGTACGTTTATTAATTAATTAACTAAGACAGTGGGTAGAATCTATTGTGCGGAACACTAAAACACTTTACACCCACACATGCAACCCTTAACCGCGCTTTCGCAGCTGGTGTTCACGTGCAAGTAGGTATACATGTCAGCGAAGTGCATGTGTCATGTCGGTGTTGCAGAGAACTATTGAGTCTTTCTTCACGAGCAACGCTGTCGAAGATAAGAACACCTGCATTGTTGAAAGAAAACAAGCGGCAACAAATGAAGCTCCTAGCAGATCTTCCAAGCACAAGACAACTGGAGTAGATCGCCAGTGGCTAAATGATTTCCCATATGGCTTCTAGTTAGTAAGGCAGAAAACGAGACACAGTCATTGCTGTGCTCTCTTTGTCAAAGACACAATCTACGCCTAAAAGATGTGCACTAAGAAAATCTATTTGAATTGATATCCCATGTAAAACGCTCACTCGCCTAAGTCTACTAGAGCATGAAAGAATCAAGTGCCATGAATCAGCTGTCTCTAAACAAGCAACCCGCACACTGTCAGGCAAGGACGGCGGAATTTCTAGAGCTTGACACAGTTGAGCCTCATTGATCTGTAAAATATAGTTTTAACTGCCATTGGGTGTGGCATTGGGATAACGGCCACTCCACAGAGTATCCCACTCTGCCTTTTAAGATTTCTGGGGAGAACACTGTATGGCCAAAAGATGATTACATAAACATGATGTCCAAGCTGATAAAATAAGAAAAACTGTTGCACTTTACTACGGTTCCTGATAACATACTGTCCATTGCTGCAATCAACATTTGCCACACCAAAAGGCCAAATTACTCTCTAACCTAGAAGAGGAATCTGTCCTAAACGCACACCTAGTTTGGCTGTATTGCACAAACCTATACCTGGTATCAAGATACCTTAACTTCATCAGCATTTACGAACATGTGTACAATGCATAAATTTCAGTTTAGTAAAACAAAACAATTAAAAATGCATTGATTTAGAACTGATCAGACCTCTGACCAAACTTAACAACAACAATAACCAGACAGCCTTACTTCTATTGCCTGCAATTGGTGCCACTGATATCTCCTGCTGACGCTCTACTACCTGCAGAACATATGATACCCCTCTCTATGCTCATGCTCCAGACATTAGAAGAGAAATCAACTACACCCACTTTCAAGTAGTTGCTAGGAACAAGGCCTTGCTGTCCATCACTGTTCTCTGCCACCCACCAACCATCCTCACGACTGAAAGAAACACAATAATAAAACAATCTGCAAAAAGACCTTTCAAAAGAAACATACCCCCTATCAATAATATAAACACATTCTCCTTTTCTGAAACTAAGATCGTCATCTTCCTCCCCAACAAAATCAGCCAAACATTTAGCTTGAGTAAACTTAGAAATGAAAGTAACAATTACACACTTAAAGTGTCAAACGTAATGTTATTATTATTTACCTCCGTGTCGCCTATTGTAGAGTCAATGTCAGCCTTTTGAAAGGCAGGTGTACCTTCATCATCTTCTTCGGAACTTTGTTCTTCAAATACACTTCCTTCTTCAACTATTGAGTTGCTGTAAAATGATAACTAACATTGAACTAGGCCATCCAGGTATCTCTTTACATAAGCAGTTACATACTCTTCATTGCCATCATCATCATTGTCACCATCATCACCATCATCATCATCATCATCATCATCATCATCCTCATCATCATCATCATCATCATCATCATCACCATCTTCAACTTGTGTGGCTACAACTGTAGCACCAGCAGTTTGCTTCTGCATCTTGTGCTCTCTGTTTGCCATAAAACAAACATTATCATAAAATATGTATTATAAACTACATATTTACGTATTGACTGTGACAATTTCAGAACCAGTGCAATTAACTAACAATAAGAAATCCAAATTGTTGTACATTTAGAATCCTTCAATGCACTTGGCAGCGAATATGTTTCTAATATGCCGGCTGACACAATGTACAAGCTACATCTTAATGTGGTGCCTAGACCTTTTGAATCTCCAAGCAAAATTTCAGTAGAAGTTGAAAGGTGACACTTCCCTAATATACCACTTCCTACTCCATAACTTCTTTGAGGAAAAAGCACGAACAACCAAAGAACAACTCATTCACAACATGTGACTCTTAACAGCCTCTATGAACATTTAATGGGTACATTCAACTAAATAACTATATAATGATGATACTTAAATTAACAAAAACATGCAAATATTACTATTAATTTTCAGCATAGAAATTTTGTTTTGAAGCAAAGAAAGTGCATAACTTTAAATATTCGGTAAAGGTTTTGGCACTAAATAAGTCACACCTGTGGACCTTACATCAAGAATATTAGTTTTACATTGTGATTATCCTAGAACATCACAGCGTGAACAACATTCATCTAAATCATTAATTCGAATTATTATGCAAAAAAGCATAATGTCAACCTATTCCAACATCATTTAGTGTCTAATCAATGTTTACACCTAGAGTATAGCAAGCCCTTGTTAAGAGAATAGAGCTACTATTAATGAAAGCCAATAAAACGACCACTATACCCTCCACCCGGAAATCCGGGCCTCGGGTAATAATAAGTTCAGCTTTTCAGACCACACAGATATATACAGAAACATACACAACTTCAGCAAGTCCAACTGGCAGACACGGTTGTAATAGCTTTGTAATTTTAGATGAGCTTTCAAGCGTCAGCATGTGCTTTCATCACCATTTGACTGTAGAACAAAAGTGCAAATAAAAGTATTTCCATGTTTGTTACTAGCCTATGCTACTCTTGAATATCCATCTTGCACCAAGAGTACAATGACAGGCTCTACTCAAGCAGTTTTGCTTAAATAATGCTGCAGTTGTAGACAGAGTCAAATCATGCCCACTGCAATTTTTGAAGCATGTGTTGCAGAATCAAACATATTATAATCTAGCCAAGGCTGGCAACACGCTCTTAAAGAGACCAGTTTTTATGGCATTTGTAGCAAGAAGCATTCATAATGAGTCTGCCTTCGACTGCTATAGTTTGGCCATATCAAACTATAAAAACCAATATTCAATCAGTATCAAGACTATCCTCTGATCACAACAATAGAACACAGCAATGCAACTCAATGCTTTGTAGAGACTGTAAGAAATTCTATCTACACAACCACATACCTCTTGCCAATCCCTTCCAGAAAACAAAATTGCATAAAGGAAAAAGTTAACCTTGCAAATTTCACTGTTAGAAGTGTGTTTTGTCATTTTCAACACAATTTAGAATAAAAGTATACAGGTATTCTTAAAGCAGTATCTTTAGGTAAAGCAGTTACCTTGTAAATAGCTCGTTCTCTTATTGATCACACATATACTATAGTGTTATAAATTCTTTCACAACATTTCCAATCATCAACCTACCCTTCCACAGCTGTGAAAGGATATATCACTCAAGAAAAGTCTGAAAACATAGCTCAAAGTAAACAAGTAAATCTAAACATTGCTTTCAAGTCACTCATAGTAGAATTCCCTGGCAAACAGAAAAAGACTGCAGACTCCAGCAAAAGTTTCCATAGTAAAAAGCAAAATTTGTGAAGAGTAAATTAAGATGTACAGGTTAAGACAACGTTCAAAATTACAGGCCTGTAGATACCAACATCTCTGCATCTATTAACTAAACAGAAAATGTTGATCCATGTTAAATCACAAAATTTACAAAATAAACATGCTACAGAAAAAGCAAATTTCAAAGGATATAGAACTTAGAGCTTGCAAAAAGACTGCAGCAACACTTATAATGGTCTACAAAGACCCACATCTCAGGGCCGTAGCTGGCAGTTTGGAAGTGGTCCGGTTGAAAATTAACAAGCAGGCACAGACGTGTATGCACAAACAGACATTACATAGTACGTAGTGACAGAATGCAACGTCTTTTGAGCATCATCAACGTCGTAGTAAAAAGGCGACTAAGTATCAAAACATGCATTTGGTCTGTGCAGAGTACGATGCAGTACAGGGAAAATTCCTAGACTCCCAGAAGAGTCATTAGAAAGAGATGACAGCTAGAAGCAACACCATCTGGTTCCACTTACTATCTACTATACTAAAACCAGAGTGAAAGGTCTACGAGCTGTATACGTTTGATCTGCGGAGCTGCAGGCACTTGATATGAAGATGTCTTGGAGTAATTAAATAAAAACTTATTTAATCAGCTATGCCCTATTTTGGAAGTTGTCGAGAATGGTCTGTTGGTGAAAGTACAAATATTGAAAAGTGGTTCAGTTTCATCAGACCAATGACTACGTCCCTGCATTTACATTTCTCTGTGTAAGAGAATAAGACTAGCTAGTCAATTTAAAATACTGCTGCAGAGAATTCCTATAAAATGACAGCTAAGCAGTCCCATTTCCATTAAAAATCTTTGTTAAAATACTTAAAAAATACATTTTGCTACTCAATTCCATGTAATACTTGAACCCTTGAATACTTTACATTACATTTAATTTACACAATATCAATTAACACACACTGCACATGAAATATATTGCAAAACATGCAAAGTGCACCAAGTACTAATGATGTATGAGCCATTCAGTAAACAAGCCCAAATGCCTCACTGGAAATATGACTGTTCAACAGCATCACGGTGTAACTTTGACGAAACTTCATTGATCACTTTCTGCAATAAAAAATACTTTAGCGACAGCATGCCAAACATGACCAAAAGTTTGCATTTTTAGGTATAAGCAACTAGCATGTTAACAGAAGAGAATTATATATAACATGTTACTGAAATCTACTAATTGATGATCCTCCAAAGTAATGACATGTCTACTACAAATATCCTTTACAATT
This sequence comes from Corticium candelabrum, assembly GCF_963422355.1. NCBI lineage: Eukaryota > Metazoa > Porifera > Homoscleromorpha > Homosclerophorida > Plakinidae > Corticium > Corticium candelabrum. The sequence goes on from NC_085094.1 coordinate 1,694,230, forward strand.
AATGAAAAACTCCAACAGCAAAGAAAATCTAACAGAGACTACAAAATGTGCATGAAAAGACCAATTCATTAGCTACAGATGCAATGGAAAAGTACTCAAGCGCCTAACCCTCAGTGCTGATTATGTAAATACTGTGTACATGCACAACATTACGTCGTAAACATGTCATGTGATTCAAGACAACAAGATGTTGGAAGCAAAGCACTTCGCTCCATTGTTTCTTTGTTGTTAAAGCATCAAGATCACATTCATCAAAATTCCAAACTGCGTGCTTCCATTATTTTAGTACAACATACTGCTGTAATGTTTGATTTCTTCTCACGATGACTTTCACCTAAGGTTACCTTGTGTTAATTACTGATTAGATATTACATCCCGTTAATTAATACCAAACTCAAAAAATGCTCCAGTAGAGGTATTCTCTAAAACAAAAAGATCTCTGGTCCAAGCCTACACACTTTAGTATTTCTGCTGCCCTTTGTTCCTAGGCAATGATAGTTTATAAAACACGTGGTCTTGGCTTATTGTCTAATCTGAAACCAAAGAATAGAAACTTTTCCTGATGGACGACATTACTTTCAGTGTACACTGAGTGTAGTGGTATTCTAAGTACACATGAGACTAACCTACTTGTGTAAGTACTTGCCTATCAAAGATATCTAAATAGAACTATCTATGTTAATTGGTGTGACAATGCTATAAACTAGCAGCCTTTTAAATGTACCTTAAATATGCAAACCTCGAGTGATGTTACCTTTCATACTCACTATTAAACTCAGTGGGTGCAACATCATGGTGATACATGTAGTTAAATCTTACAAATTTGTGCATATGTAAAATTCTCTAGGTGAACAAACTTGTTGGCATGTTGTTGTTTGTGCAATGTCCAACAAAACGTAATTTCCTCTGTAAATGCTATCTATACGTTGTAAATTGAAAGCTTTAGCGACGAGGCACGTGTACAAGGCACGATCACACATCACATGTGCACATGTGCACACACACACACACACACACACACACACACACACACATGCTATGCCTGTCATGTCAGTATTCCAATAACACCCCTATCCCTAGAACACACACACACACACACACACACACACACACACACACACACACACACACACACACACACACACACACACACACACACACACACACACACAGGCAGAGTATTAGAACCCTTCCTAGCATGTGCCCCAACAGTTATAATACAATTGTGTAAAACTTCTATTGAAACAATCATAATAGGAAGTACAAAACACTTACCTGCATTCTGTTTAGTTTGCGTATCTCTTGCTTTTTCCTATCATTAAAGTCTGCCAAAGGTACTGGTTCACTATCCTGTCAAAACGTGCATTATATTCAATACAAGCCACAAAACCAAATAGTTGTTGGCACTTTGTGTATTACCTGTGTTAATCTATAAACCTGTTGCAACTTCTCATTCACCATCTGATCATATTGAACACATCTACAAACATGTTCCAACTTTGTTCATTATATTACAACCAGGCAGTAGATTAGGTATATAAACATTATCTAGCCAATTACCAGTCATCAGATTATATTAATACTAGTTGTATGGTGCCCGTAGGTGGGGCCTCATGTTGGTGATCGATTGACATGTGGTAACAAAGTTTTCTGACTGTCTTGAAATGTCGCGCCCTAGCTAGACAATACGTATTTGTTGAAACCCTATCATGGAAGTAAACATGAAAATTTCCTAGTAACTTAGATTACGTATATCTAAGCCAGGAGCAAGTCTAATTCTAAGCCTGGTAGGTAGTCGTCGTTTCGTGATCGCGATCAAGAAAATCGAAATGTACAGTACAAGTATGCATTCAGTTCCCTTTGTAACAACAATGGTATGGTATTGACTGACATATAAATTGATATCGGCAAACACTGACTATCTATAGTGTTATACAGCACAGTGTAGTAAGAGATTGATCATACTGTAGTACAGAACATGTGAATAGTTGACTGTAGGTGGCATTGAGCTTGAAAGTGTTTCTTGGTTGTCAAGTACACACAATCCCTAGCTACAATACAAAAGGATGGGGCTACGGAACTTCATGAGGCTTTTTCGTCGCCATTTGGTCACTTGCATGAATCGTTCCTACACTGATCTGTAGTCGGACACAGAAACAATTTTTATTAATTAATTATTATTATTTGTTTATTGAAGTAGGAAACGTGGTCGTGGAAGGAAATATATATATATATATATATATATTCTGTTGTGCGAGCCGGATTAGAAGCCTCGCTAAGCTTGGCAATTAACAACTAAAATCAATATGCTCCTTCAAATTTTGTTGGGTCTGGTTACATCGTTAATTGTAAATATTTCATTCAAGAACCTACGTCATCTAATATCATACCTCCTCCAATATCTCAGTATTCATAGTATTCTACCATCTGATAATCAATCCCAACTCATTCAAGCCTTGCTCGATATACCGTTAGATGAATAACATTAGACTGCACATTATGTAGTAATATCTTTCCTCTTCCAATAATCGCAGACTGCCAGTTGTAGCTCAATCTAAGGCCACATAAACTTAATTACTAGATTCCCATCCCCACCTGTACTAACTTTTAAAGACTACATCAACACAATTTATTACTTAGTTTGGTCCCCTTACACTCACGAGGTCTAGAACTATAGCAAAGTAGCAAAAGACGGCGTTTGTCATCGATCATAACATTCGGATTGTCGAATGCTCAAGAAATGGTTTGAGTGCATTAGGGTCACCTTTGCTGTAGTGCCTGATGAGTTTAGAACCGCAATGATACTCTGCTCCCTTGATAGATAAAAATCCATAATAATAATTAATTAAATAAATTTGAATTTACCGCCCACCGCCTGCCACGGCGAGAACAGGAGGATGAGAATAGCTCATAATTTGTTTATATTGTTAGAATGTCACTATTAATGAAATTTAACCTGCGTCGAATGCCTTTCTCCTTTTCTGCATTGGTATCTAGCGTAGGCGCGGTAACTAAGAATTCTTCGTATTCCGTGCTCAAACGTTCGACCTAACAATCGACAAAGTTTATAACAAAAACAAAATAGTTTCATTCGATGTTACCTTGTTAACCAATTCGTCAACATCTATTCGAACTTGAGCAATTGGGCTCTGTTGATTTCGACGGGACATTTCAAGCTAAGCTCAAAGCCTACCCGGATAATCGTCACGCAACGTGACTCACTCAGTGTATGAAACGTCCATTCTCAAATTGAAAATTGAAAATTGATAATTGAATACAACATAAAATTTGATTTGACATTATATGAAATTTCTAGAATAGCTTGGAAAAAGAAACAGCACAAATTGCTATTGTAACGCCAATAATCGAATAATTTTTGCTCTAAAATAAAAATTGAAAATAGTAGGCTTCCGGTTGCGTAATGTCTAGGTGCCAGTATTTGCACACATTAGGTGCACTCTAGGTGACACGTAATTTGACAAACAAACCGCTTAATTAAATAACACGCTTATACAACAGCGGTAAATTAGTAACAAAGCGGTAACGATCTACAGAATTTTCTAGGGAAGTACACCTATAGCTAGCACAGTGCACCTGCACTTGCTCTATTAGCGCTATAAGCCAATCACAAAGCGCTATTCACGTGGTCCCGAATGTTCAATTTTCAATTGTAAACAAAAATGGTTTCTGATAAAGTGTATTCAATATTGAATTCTTGATTTTTTTATTTTATTTAAGAAATTGATTTAGCAGTTATTGCAGACCATTTTAGTTAATCTAATTTCCAAAACCAAATAAAATTGGGTAGACATTTCCTACACTGAGTCAAAGATCTAGATGCTCCCTAAGTCTCAGAATGTGTGGTGATAGTTGGATCATTTATGTGCACAAGCTAGATGACAGACATCAGCTGTTCCGGGCTTATCATTGCTTGCAAGACTCTATACTTACAGGAAATGACCGAAAGAAGCAAAAGTTGCAATCACTGGATTGGTTGCCAAGGCAACGATCCACCAAGGTATTGTGAAGTGCGACATCAACATAGACTTCTCCCTTGTCACTGCAGTCAACTGAAAAGGCCAAGACATTTTGAGCATGTCTAGCATGCTTTTGCTTACATGTTGTGTATGTGCTTGCGCTGATGACACTGCATGTTAGACTGCATTGTTATTAGAAGTGTATGTGAAGTTAGAAAAATTAATTACATGCAAATAAATTTTGGCTGGAAATATACTGGTTTATCCTAATACCAAGAACAAATTGTATTATTCCCATTAATATGCCAATGACTGGAAACTAAGTTTTCATCAATGTTTTTGTTGATCCCACACATGAAAAAACAATATGATTCCATTAATGGAATATAAAATAGCTACTGAGTACGCCTGTACAAACAATATAATACTTTTCTCTCGCACCCAAATACTGAGTTTGGGATCTACACCAAGTTATTAGAAAGTCCACATAGATAATGTTTAAAATCAATTAGCTGATTAGTCGCTCACACATTTCTCTATCTGGCTAACGATATGCATGTCAACTCTTTGTGGCATGCGGACTCTAATAAGCGCGAACGCTAAGTTTGACTACCTCATTCAACATCTACTGATTAGATCAGATCTTGTAGGTGATCATTACCAACAATTCCACTGACAGTTCTAATTACTGCTTCCCAAGCAACTTGATCACATATTATTGTCATAGCACGCAGCAAACCTATAAGACAACAGCAATATCATGCGTATGCATGTACACAATTAGTATGTACACTAGATGATGACAAACAACTGATTCAGAAACAATATTGTATTGAGTTGCTGACAGAAGTAAACTGAAACATATTCACCATCTTTGTACACGATAAGCCAACTAACAAAGAGTACTATATGCTCCCAAACTGTAAGACAATACATCTTCAGTTGCCATCAGGAAAGTTGTCTCCTAAAGACACCAAAAACTCCAGCAAGTAAGTGTTCCCTGAAACTCTACAATAAAATCTCAGTAATCATAAACAAAAGGTGATCAACAAAATATTCATTACAACGATCCTAGATCATTGAGATGCCTGGAAAGGTTCCTCTGCAAGATTTGTACAATAGTTGAAACAGTAGATGATCTTTGTTTAAGATTGCGAGTGTACTTGTTCAGCAATACACTACACCAAGTCAAATATAGTTCCAAATGCCTTGATGATTCCAACTGACTCGCAACAAATCTCAGCAAAATGTCTAATTGCTGGTCAAGCAAAGAGTCAGTCACAGTATCAACTAAACTCAAATTCATGTTAAACAAGCCTGCCTTTAGTTACTACCAAAAGACTGACTGTTTGCCAATGGAATAGCTTCAATTACATGCTGAATCACTGAAAGCTCATTCAACTTCAGACTCATCGTCAGAGCCCGATTCAGTTCTTGTGCAGTAAGTGCTTCCAATATAGCATCAGGAGTAACACTTTCCGTAAGATCATAAGGATTAAATGTAAGCTTCTGATCCAAACTATAAATGAGAAGGCCTTCATTTGTTCCAACAGCCCATGACTGATCTGTATAACACACATGTATTCCGCTATACGCACTCTACTCAATGTACTTGTTATACCAGTCGGAGAGAACTGAATGCAATTAGTTCTAATCTCAGGAATACTACGTCTCTCACTCATGTCACCTGCAGATAACCAGTAAATAAAGTTTTCATGACATACTAACGCCACACGTGCCTTTCAACACTCCAGGCAATGCAATGTCTTCTCTATCACTGTCGCTGCCACCCTCTACTGTTAAAGCACTAGCTTCTGACCACCCCTCAGAGGCAAGTAACTAAAAAGCAGTTAGAATAAAATACAAAACAGCAAATGCTATAAATTGAAATAACAGCTTTTTTGGATACTGCCTCTGATAGCTTGAACTTTTTTAACAGCACCTAAAAGTGCAAGATGTAAATGTTTGCCATAAATTACATTCAACTAATGTAAATAATTTACCTGTTCACAAACACTGTACAAGCACACAAATCTGGACCTTCCACCAGCTAATAGAAGACTGCCATCAGATGAGTATGACAAACTAGCAAAGTACCTGTAAAGAAGTAACCCAATATAAGCAAACAAAGTGTTCACTGTAGCTCTTTCAAAACAAACCGTTGCTTATTTTTCTTGTACTTTCCTTCACACATATCTCGATGGCATTCTAAAGTGCCTAACTGAGTAGAACTGTCAATATTCCACAAAGAAACATTGCCATCCAACGTTGATACAGCCAACTCATGACCATCAGGACTAAAGGATAGTGCAAGAGCTATAAAGATTGAGAAGTCATGCACCACAAGCCTCATATCATAATATGACAATGTACATCTAACCATCTGAATTTAAATGGAAGACTTCGACAGCACCCTTTCTCTCAAAAACATCCCAAACACGCACGGTTTTATCCCATGATGCTGATGCAATAATTCCATTGGAAACACCAACTGCCAATGAGCTAACTGGTCCATTGTGGCCTGACAATACCTAAAAAACATAAAACACTTACTTATAGTACTGAATTCCACTTTGTAAATGTACTGCATTTCACATCACATTTCTCATTACATCACAATATGACCCCACAAGCTAGTAAGCATTCTAAGTATTATTTGACAAAATCTATCATAAACAGGTAAGTAGACAGAGAGAAAGGCAGCTTCAGTCATACCCACATGCATAACCCTGGCGTTCACACACCACACACACACACACACACACACACACACACACACACACACACACACACACACACACACACACACACACACACACAGGACAAATAAATGTGGTCTGTAGATAGTTATCCAAAGATAGCACCAGGTACCTATTTCCAGGTGGAGACTTTGGTGCTGCTCGGATCGAGTCTCTGGCTGTGCTGATGTACCTTTTGGTGCTTGGCCAGAGCATGCAAGGGCACTGTCTTTGGCGCAGCATTGGGACTGGATCTCAATTAAGCCCAAAACTACCTGTACTCTTCATGGTGTTCTTTGCCAGCAGTCTGTCCACCCCCAGTCAAAGAGCAGGTACTCATTTTTCCTTTTGAGTTGAGAGAGGCAATTGCATGTGAGTTCCTTGCCTATCCCACACTTGAAACTTGCAACACAACCGTCCCAGCTATTTCACTCTTTGTATACTACTCGCTGATGATTGAACTACAAATACCACACAGACACAGACACAGACACAGACACAGACACAGACACAGACACAGACACACACACACACACACACACACACACACACACACACACACACACACACACACACACACACACATTTCAAAAAAGAAACCAAATTTTGTTGGTCTTAAAATAGCTTCATGCATTATTATCATTGATAGACATGTTTCAAAAAGTGTCAAACATTTAGCCATTGATCTTCTCGCTCAACACTTTGAACCAGATTTCTTTCTACAGGTTTTGTCAACAACAAATTAAACTACTGCATAGTTTGATGAATAACTATTTATGCTAGAACTGTATCAAGAGTTTACTTTTAATCCAAGTACAGACCTTAATTAAACTTGTCAATTTTTAGTGAATAATACGCTGCCCTGTTGGGCTCATGTACGACCAAGATACAGTCTTAACAATACAGTCAAACTAACAACTGCCATAATCTAATATCGAAATTTTGTAGATGAGCACTCATTTCAAATTGCAATATTTTCTGGTGTTTAAGTGCTAAAAATCTATAAACTCGCGAACAGTCGCATTCAGCCAGTTATAGTGACATATATAGCATAATAGCACTTAACCAGCTTGGTCCGCTGCTTGGACAGATGATGAGACAAAAGGCTAAAAACTCTCATTTTTTACACACAGAGGGCAAATATTGACCCTAGTAATTAATTCCTAGTACTAGCACTATGGAAGTAATTAGTTCAAAGTATTATAGCATGCAAACAATGGCAAGTTACAAGATTATCTCTTGTCCCTAGGGTGACCACTGTACTAAATTGTCCACTACTCTTTGATTGTTTGTTGATAATGGTTGTTCTGATACACTTCAATAGAATTGCAATTATTCTTGTTTTTCATTGTAACTTTTACCTGACTGTCTGATTGTTCTTTATTTTATACAGTTTTTAATATTCAGATACATTTTTAAACATTCGTCAGCTGACGCTAACATGAGAGCAAAGCAAACTATAGAATTTCCACGTGTCCCAGCTAGTTAATAGAAATGTTGAAACTGTGGCAGTTGAACAGAAGAAAAGGCATTTACATTGTTGCTATTAAAGGCTTGCAAAGTGTAAAATCTCGTATGCAGATCAATAACAATACGAGTAGATATTTATACAACGTCAACTACATCATGCAAGTACACAGCAGTGGTGGGGTCTGCAGGTCGGTTGTGGAAGAGTTTTACTTAAATGGTAACATCCAGAACCTTTGGATTGGCAAGTTTGGTTAGAACAGACATACTTCTCTTCGCAATTGCCTCTCTCGACTTGGCAGTGTAAATAAGTAGGCACCTAGTCTTTGATGGGGATAGACAAAATCGCTACCTTGACAAACTAAAATCGTACAGCAGATGATACTTGTGAGCTTGAATGTCCAATCTCAGAGCTGCACCACAGTCAGTGCCCCTGAAGGAATCTGGCCAAGCTCCAGGTGGATAGTTGACACTGGCCTGGACTCTGCATAGTGCACTGAAACCTGCTCAAGACAGAAGAGCTATTTTCAAATAGAAGGGCTCGTTCATTTGTCAATTTTGCATACTAACAAGGAACAATGAACAGTAACTTCCATGTCCTAAAGGCAGGTTTATGGAAGACGCCATGTAGGTGTGTGGCATGGTGCAGATATAACCACTCATACAACCTCGTATCTTCTTGGCTTCTTTCAGGAAACACTAAAGCCACAGCTCTCCCGAGTTATTGTATTTTAATTTAGAAGTCCAAGGCAACCCGTTGATATTGGTAAAAATAGGCTGGCTACCACGGTAAAGTGCTAGATACGTTCTTCCATGCATTTTATCTTACTCTGAAATCCTTATAAGACTACATCTTCACTTGCCAAAGGCAAGGAAATTGACGTAAAGCATTGATAAGTTCCTCAGAGATTGATTTTGTTTCTTTTGTCTGTATGAGCGATACATATATATCATGTGTTATTTAGTTAAATTCACCTGAGCACGACCACCAAATGACTTCTTGGAGCGTTTCCGCAGTACCACTCAAACAGAACTAGATTTTATCAGTGTGGCACTATGCAGTGTGGAAGGGAGCAGCGTGACACGGCACTGTGCCACATCATGTTCGTACTACACGAAGCAACGTGCTGCAAGCTGCCACACCACTCGACACTGCTACTTAATATGTTCCATGAACTGGCCTTAATAATCGCCATTATTAGAACATTCAAATATTTTAAAATTTCAACAATGTCCACCTGTGAAGAAAAACTATACTAATGAAAGCATTGTCGTTCTCATACTAACTCATCAGCAGCTTGAAATCCAAACATGCAACAATGTCAGTAATCGCAAATAACACAAAATTAAAATTGGCATGCTAGACTTACTTCAAGAAGTCGCCCAGTCTGTACAGACCACAGAAACACGTCAAAAGAGTCTTGAGATCCAGCACAAACAATGTCGCTACTTTTCCCAACTGCTACACAGGAAAACTGAACAGGACGAGGAGAAGTAAAGGTCCTAAAATTGCGATATCTAAAACAACAATGCACAGTTCATTGCAAGACCATCAAACAATTGAATTATCACTACCTGTGTAAGTCAAATGCCCTTATAGTTCCATCTAGAGATGAACTCATTATAAATTGACCAGCATTACCAAACTCTACCCCAGTCACTGCTGCAGTATGCTTATGAAATGTCACAAAGCAGAAGCCAGAGACAGTATCCCACATCTTCACCTTTCCATCACCACCACCTGTTGCAATCCATTGCCCATCTGGAGAGTAAGCCAATACATTTACATCATAGTAGTGTCCTTGTTGTTTCAATATAAATGACTCTGACTGCCATTCCCAGACAACAAGCTGTCCGATCCCTGCACAACCAAATGCAAGCCATTCACCTGTTTGGTTTACGGAGACTGAAGTGATAGTTTGATTTGAGACGCTGCCCCCCCCAAAAAAAAACACAAACATATAAATCAAGCTAACTATTGAACCATTGGGCGTCATACTCATTCTTACCTAAATGAATGTATCTCTTGAAAGTCTTGCATTTCATACAGCGAGAAAACCCCATTTGTATACCCCAAAACTAACAAATCTCTAGCATGATGTAGTTGAGCACAAGAAACTGTCGTATGCTTCTGTAAGAACAAGTGCCTGACAAAGAACAAACAAAACATTGCAAAGCTTGCTTTTATCAAAAGTTTCAGAGTATAAATATTTGCGTAAAATTTTAGAATCAAGAGTTTACAAAATGCACAAAACATTTCACTACCGAAAATTGATAACAAAATATACTAAACACCTGAATAGTAATTTATTGTCCGAATTAATCTCAAAAAATTAAATAATGCCAAACTGTTCCCTTGCCCACAAAATGTTAATCTCCCAAATATTTGCTAAAAAAGACAGTTCACTATTGAGTAACAGCTTACCAGAACACTTGTAATGATGGCTTACATCAGGAAAAGCTAATATATTAATGCATCATCAATTACTAGTTCTGACATAAAAGTTACATATGTAAGACAATCAGTCAGATTGAACAAAAACCATACATTATTCATAATTGCATTATTGCAATTTTAGGTATAAACCTTCAAACTAAAAATGGCATGCCCTTCTAGTTGCTTCAATAGTAAGATTCAATAAATACAACTTACACAGCTTCTCTACCACATCTATAGTTTACTTACCTGTCCACTAGTTCCCACTTGTGATCAAGTTTAGCACGCTTTGTGGCAGGGACAAAGTCTACAACATATAAAACATAATTGTAACTAGTTCAAGACTGTTAATTAAAGAAACACGCTCTAACACATCCCGCAACAGTTTCAACTCATTACCTGTGTCAGAAGTTGTTTGCGTTAATGCCTCAACTGCCTGGTCTTCTTGTTTCCGAACATGCCACACATATACCGCACAATCTTTGGCTATGGTATACACCTAAACACCTCACTAGCTTAATGAACCTTAAAGAATCACAAAAACAGTAAATCCTCACATTCAGCGATTGGCCCTGGAAGAAGCATGCCACAAGTGAAGTTCGATGACCAGACAGTGTAACTGGCTGATATCTTGGCGAGTCTCCAACATTGTATATTCTTGCAGTCATATCCTTTGATCCAACAACTATAAATCTGTAAGACAACCATATTACCCCACATTTTGCTGAAAAAAGGCCAAAATTTACCAGGGTGCTGCTATACACTAAGGATTACCGGCATGCTGCAATATAAGATTAAAGTAAGTTTCTCCTGTGATCTGATCACTGTCAAAAATACTGTGTAGCCGAAACACGACTACACTAAATACTACAACTAAAGTTCTAATTTTTGAATGTCCTCTGCTCCTTCTTCCTCCACTTGCTCTTCCTACTTTACCTCCTCCAGCTCCAGTAACAATATACCTGCATTCTAATTACGGTCTTAGCCTTGTTGCCATCTACTAAGTCATATATTTCCAGAACTCAAAAGTTTCATTGCAATTGTATATGAGTTTCTTCCATATGTTGACACATCACTAGCACCAGTATCTGTTTGCTCATATTGTTCAGCAGAGACAGCTTTTCCAATGTAGCAAGCGGTATCCAGTTTGGTTGCCATTCTGATAGGACTACCCGGTTACATTGATGTCTACTGCTTTGCTTATACCAGCACAACCAGATGCCAAACCAACATAGCTCACACTAAACCAACATGCCAGTTTGTTACTAGCCTCGTTCCCAGGCCCACTTTTTGCTTGCATGTGTTTTAGTTGCCATGTGTTACTATGCCATGTGGTAGAACATGTGTAAATATCTTGCAAAGCACAAAAGTTGGCCTGGGACCAAGATTAATACCATGTTCCAACTATTCCATGTGACCTAACGACGTCTCAATCTAAACCATGTGATACAAAAAGGGCTGGGTGAGTCAAATGCTTCACTGAAGCCAACGTCTAAACAGAAATCAACATGATATGCAAATAAGTTGTAACAAGAATCTTCAACTGGATACAGTGGACGGCCAACACTTACTGGATGCCTGTCATAAGAGCAAAACACAGTCACAGTGCCAGTTTACTTCATTGCTTGGGCATGTGAAGAGAATGAGTTTGTGTTACTGGCAAACTTGTCACAGTTTGGTAAGGTTTGTGACACAGCTTGAAAGGTTCACTGATTGCAGCCCTACACTGAAGCCTCCTTGTGTCACCAAGGATTGGTTGGTTAACTGTTTATGTGCCCAAAGTTGAACTTCCACTCGTTCACCAAGTACTACAGACTACTTCCATTTATGTCAAGCGTGCAGCTGGCTTGCTGGTAGTTACTGTACAATGTAGTAAACAATATACCCTAACATAAATGTGTGTTAGCAGAACAATTATTAGCTAGTTGAGCTTGACCACGTCTCTACCTTGTGTGATATGGCTAGCAGGATCCTCTTCATTGCAATTACTGCTTTGCGAGTGTGGATTGGTGAGTGCATAACAAACACCCCTCTCCATATCACATGGTTCAGATCATGATGGCATGAGGTCTACGTGGAAAAGTAGAAACATGACATTAATCTTGGTACCCAGGCCAACATGGTTCACCACATGGCACATGGCAAAAACACGTGCAAGCGAAAAGTGTTCCTCGGGACAAGGCTATCTGTTAGCAAAATGGGAGGTACTACAGTAATTAGTAACTAAATAAAGAAAATAATTTTAATTAGCAATCTCTTGAAAACTAAAACTGTTTGGAACAAGAAAAAATAATGTTACAGCTCCACACTACTTGTTTTACTGAAAATCAGCCTTCCTCCTTTGAAACCAATTGTGTGCATATGAACTGGAGCACATCACAAAGACCTGAGGCCAAAAAGTACTTGCTTTGGCTCCCCAGCATTCTATTTTCATATCTCACTCAAGCTGATAATGATTCAGAGAAGCAAGATATGCCAACCTGATAATCGTAACCCACAAATAATAAATCAAATAAGTTTGGCTAGTCACTATATGAAAAAATCTAAAGTAATCAAAGTCTCATATTGAAAGATCTACACTGCAGAATGTCATAGGGTCGTAATGCAAACTACTAAGCAAAGCATAGCAAGCTCCCCAATAACAATATATTCGTCACTATGTTTTCATGAGTTGGAAAATCCATAAATAAGCATACATCCCAAGCCCAACCATTAAGCTACAAACATTATCCATTACAAAGACATCACAAAACATCTGTTTACCGACTGTCGTATGACCAGTCAACCCAGACTGTATCATCATGAAAGCCAGAAAATGTGCAAAACAATTTGAAAGGAGCAAACTCCTTTGTGTGTCCTGGACAATGCCACACTTGCACACGTCTCCCAAGAGTGTTAGCAAAAAAGCTATACTCATAGGAAATACAGTATCACAAAATGTGATTGAGACCATGCTAATACATACCTTCCACATTGACTATATTTTATATCTTCAACTGGATGTTTAAAATTAAAATGATGCAAAACTGCTGACTTCAACAAACTAACAAGAAGAGCTCGTCCACCTATGCATAACATATTTTTTATTATTATCCATAACAACAACAAAACAAATCAAATTACTCGCACCTCTGTCAACTGTTATTATCAAGCTCTCATCAGGAGACACTGCAACCCTTTCAATATTCTTATTACTTTCGAAAGGAAAAGTCCTTGAAGAGTTGCTAAATAAACAGAGCAGTGAAACACAATTAAGGATAAATATGTTTAATTTTGCATCAATATTAATGTCTTTCAATTGCTGTACAAAAGACTTCGGCTGACCATACTATGTAGTGCCATAAAGATCATCAATGCTTGTCTGTTAGCAAGACCATTCAACAGGCACTGCAAAGCTCATCAGTGTAGCTACTGTCTTCTTCATCCAACTGCCATTTAATTTGTTGTCAGCATGTATGATACAATTAGCCAGGGGCGGCAGAGCGAGTCGCAAGTTGGGGGCGGGGCACAAAAGGACACTGGAGTACATGAAGAGTGAGCTTTCAGTAGGCATTTCCTGTCAGGAAACACTTTCTAATGTTGAACTTTATTAACTTAACACTCTTCTTAGACAACAGAAAGCGCTTATGCACATGTAAAGGTCTGAACTCTGTCATACTGGAGTACAAAAATTCGAATATTTTCTCCCAAAATTTTTTCGCAGTTGTTGATGGTCAAGTTGGGGGAATTGCCCCCTCTTCTCCCAGCTCTGCCGCCACTGAATCCCCAAGTGCAACAAAAGTGTATCCACCTCCTCCGTGATTGATTATTTGGAGCAAGCAGCAAATCGGCTTTTCAACATTTTCCCAAATAAATTAACAAGAACAAAAAATCTTCCATAAAAAGTTCACTATTCAATTAATAATCATCACAGAATAGATGATTTTTGAACATTTACTACCAATTGAAGCTCAACTTACTTCTAACGCAATCTATAACAATTGAAGTGTTTGCAAAGAAACACAAGTTTGTACACACCGTTTTAAATCAAAGAGAGTCAATCTCCTTCCAACTGGACTGAGAAGTGAGTCTGTGCGACCCAGGAAAGTCAAATTCCCTTCACAGTACACTGAGCCAAGTAGGTTACTAAACTAAATAACACAATCATATCAACAGATGGTAAACAACAGCAAGAGAACACATTTCAACGCACCGCAAAACTGTATCTCATTTTATTCGCCTATTTCCCGGATATCTGAAATCCCGTATTAGAACAAACGCTAGGTTATCCCAAGTTCCCAAATAGGCAGCTTAGTATCTTAGCGTGTTATGTTGACGACGACGTTGATGATATCTGTTTGATGGCACACACGTGTGCTGGCTGCAGGCCATGTCTAGTCTAGTCCTACCTGTGCGTGTAGAGACGTGTAGAAGCAGTGTAGTAGGTAATGTACTGTAGGTTCCTTCTCCGTTCTTGCAAAACACCAATTAAAGAGCATTTCAGTTATTGCTGCCACACGCCGGTATCGCTGCGACACGTACGGCACGACATGCACAACAGCGGTACCGTTGCAACACCGGTATCGCTAAGTCCTGCGGTATCTTTACACCCTAGGTCTATTGTTGAAGCTTCTAGTAACGGCATTGGTGCGATTTCGGAAGTATCGCTACAAGACGCGCGGTGGTACAGTATAAAATGCACTCCATGACGGCGTCTGCATGCACCAACACAGTATAAAATTTTTGACACGTCGGTATCGTTACAAACCAGGCGATACAACAACGCCCGGTGTGTGGCAACACCAATCTATCACTTCGAAGGCACGACGAGATACAAGAGCACAGTCAGCCTCGAGGTCGTCCAAAGTATTATTACTAAAGAGTGTAACAGTAATATAAATAAAATAATCGGAACATTGGTTTGCTTTCTTACATTTTAATGATATCAGCTTAGGCCACACGAATAAAAATTAACTGTGACAGGAGTTGCATGCCCAAAAATCTGCGCCCGCGCATTTATTTTACATTTTACGAAAACATCCCCATATATACATGTACCAGCATTCCTCAAAGTCGTAGTAGTAGAGTTCAAGTTTGTTAACAACAAGTATTCAAAGGTCAGATGCATAAGTTTTAAAATTTAAAATTTAGTCTAATTAAAAACACGCCCACCAGCCAAAAATTGGTGCGCTTGCTCCTGTCAAACAACTATTGTTTAATTTTATTATTGTGACCTAAGGTGGCGTTTTTGATTTAACAGCTATAATAATTTTTCATCCTATTCAAAAGTGATTGCATACAGGTGCTGTTTGGTTTCGATAAAGGGTGAGGTTTGAAAGACAAGAGAAAAATTTTGTTTTATTATGAATGGCTCTAATACATTGCTAGCAGTATCGATTGCAAATCAAAAATAGTCAACAAACTTGGTGATTAATACCTACCAGAATATGCATGCATATAATGCTATTACTACAATCAAGCCAATACACACAAATCTGACATAAACCAAATCTACAAAATCACATTTCTTCACTTCAATCACTAAATAACCACTGATAAGCGAGAATTGACAACTTCCTCAAAACAATACTTGTGAATCAGGAACGAGAAATATTCAATCCAATTATGGCATCAATGAAAGCAAACTTGTCCGCATCAACAAAGTCAGATATAGCTACGTTGATATCTACAAAGATAAAACTAGTTAAACTGCAAAGCCAAACTTAAAGACTTTTGTTCCATAACTCAAATATTAAAATGTGTTAAACTTTGTATGGACTGTACAAACCTGGGTAGATGAACTTCATGGGGTACCTTCTAGAAGGGTTCAGTGAGAGGAGTCTCAATCTCCCCCACACACACACACACACAAACACACAAGCCATAACATATGATCCATTTTAAACCAATAAACAACAGTACACCTCACTTTGTGCAAACCCTAATGTAAAACTACAAAAGCTCTAGTAAAAATAATGATAATAAATAAAAAATTCCAAAAGATAAAATGAAAGGTTACTCAAACACATCTTTAGCTCACCTTGCCTAGCTGTATCATTTTTTATTAACCATTCAAGAATAGGTTCTCTTGCTTCTTGTGCCAGTTCTTGCAGATTTCTTGGTCCATGACAACACGGGCTACAGCAGCAGCAAACAGATTTCAAAACTGTTGAGGCTACTGGTGTTAAAATACATTGTGACACATAAAAACTGTTCTTTGTGTGGCCAGCTTTCAAATTGTCACAAAGCGACGTCACAAGTGTATGTGGGCTTGCTGTATCTATCCATGGACTCACAATAGAGTTCTCAGGCCAGAAGTCCTTGTACACGTCTGTTACAGACTGTTTGAGGTACCTTAGAATTATCGTCTTTTTTGCCTCCCTCATGCTAGTTGGTGTCACAGAGATTGGTTTCGATGCATCATATGGATAGAGAAAAGGACCAACAGTTTCTTTAATCAAATCAATTAAACTATTGTCACTGTCCTGTTCCCAGTCATGAAATTCTTTAAAATCGAGAAATATAATCTCATTTGGATGTTTCTCTACAAACTGGGCAACTGCTTCCAAGGCTGGAGCAAGAGGATCACCTCTCAGTGTATGACACAAGCACAAGTTTTTGTCTGGTAGTCCATTGCTGGCATCTCCCCGAGCAACACGAAAATCAAAGTATCTAAACAAATACATCAAATGCCAAACTGTAATACATTTGACATGCAAATGCAGACAAAGAATTAGCAACTATCCATGCACCATCTGCTTGCTTCTCTGTAAGTCTGTCATCTAGTTTGTAAACGTAAATGATAGGTATCTCACAGTAAGAGTACACACTAAAAACTGAACGTCCAGTTTCACATATGTAAAACTAACAGATCCAATCATTATTTAATTTGATTACTCAACAATATACAGTTTCTAGTGAAATAGATTTTGTGTGTCTCGATCTGTAGACATACTGCCAATCAGTCTATCATTAGTATTTGTCAGTTAGCCTATTTAGTTGCTTTCTCGTTACTTGGTTGTCTGTCTAACTATTAATATACTCATCTACCTCATATAATTATAATACAACCAGCATTCTTCAAAGTCGCATTAATTTGAATGCAGGAGACCAGCAAACACTGAAAAGCACTAGATTCAATTGCAGCAGTTCCTTTTCCTGATTTTTTTGTGTTTGTGTGTGCATGAGCTAGTGTGCAGAAAAGATCGATCAGACATGAATGCTATGGCCACATACACATATAATTCTTCTGTATACCATACCTCGTTAAAGCACTATGTTCGCTTCAATATACTACTAATAAAGCTTACCTAATGCCGTTTTCCATTTGCTCCGCCACACTTAGGTCTTGTGACCGCGCCCACCTCGCAATGACGGGCTTGACACAACATGAGCCAATCACGGGGATGTTGGCTAGGAAGCGATACGCCATGGGACTGTCACGCAGCAGTGATGACTGGCTACTTATGGTTGATGTACCAGAGTCGTGTGATCCAGGAAAAGCAATAGAGGTGAGCGGGCGGCTTGAAAACTCAGGGACTTGAGCAGTCAAACGTTCCATCCAATTTTCACGATAACCTGGACTGTAACTCATTGCGACTTGTGTGTATAGCGCTACAGTACAGATTTATCGTCACGTGACTGTAAAGGTCTGGCTACGCGAGCACCTGGCGGGCGGAATGTGTTGAGGGCGGGGTTAAGGTCTGGAGATTGAAATTAGCCTGAGGGCTGTATCCGGCTCTAATGTAAAGACGACTACCCCTCTTTAATATGTACATTTCAACATTGAATCGAAATTAGTTAGATCATATCTAGACGTGTAGAAGCAGTACACACGTACTCTACAATATCTACTAGAGGTGCAGGTAGCAGTTTCACTGAAGTTTCTTCTACGTTCTTGAAAACACTCAATCTACAAATTAAAGAGAGTCTAATTAACGGCTATTGCGGCACACGGCGGTATCGTTGCAACACGGTATTACATAGCAGCATACACTATGACAACATAGCTGTACCGCTGCAACACCGATATCGCTAAATCCTGCGATATCTTTGCACCGTGAAGGTGTATTGCTGAAACCTCTTATCGCTGCCATTGGGAAGTATCGCTACAAGACGCTCGGTGGCATGCACAATATGACGGCGTCAGCACCACGACATCTACAGTATCAATTCAACACGTCGATACCGTTGTAAACCAGGGGTATCCATACAACGCCGGGTATGTGGCAACACCCACCTACCACTTCCAAGGCACAACGAGATGCAAGGGCACAGTCAGTCTCGAGGGTCGTCCAAATGAACTAGCGATATAAAATGATTATCAAAACATTGGTTTGATCTTTACGCTCTAATAGCATGAGCTAAGGCCCTAGGAATAAGATAATTTGTTTGACAAAAGTTGTATATATTTTATCATTAATTAACAGTAAATTTTAATGCACAGAAATGTACCCATATATACAGTACATTATTGAATTAATTAATAGAACCAGCATTCAAGTACCAAAAAGTATTCAAAATTAGAATGCATAAGTTTTGAAATTTAAAAATTTAAAACACGCCCACCAGCCAAAAATTGGTGAGCGAGCTTCTGACAAACAACTCTAGGTAATTTTATTATTGTGCCATAATTATGAATTGACCTTTTTATGTAACAACTGTAATAGAACTGTCAATCATCAATGAAAGCAAACTTGTCTGCATCAATAAAGTCAGATATAGCTATGTTGATATCCACAAAGATAAAAAACTAGTTACAACCAGAAAGCCAAACTTACAACATACTACAAAGCTAGACTTAAAGACTTTTGTTGCATAAGTCACATATTGAAAACGTTACACTATGATTAGAATGTAAATGCTTAGAGTGTAAATATCTGTGAACATGGAGTTTATGAAGTATTCTCTAGGAGGGGTTCAGTGAGAGAAGTAACCCCAGCACACAGAAACACAGGTACAGACGCAGACATGCAAGTACAGACAGACAGAGAGACAGAGAGACAGAGAGACAGAAAGACAGAAAGACAGACAGACAGACAGACAGACAGGCATACATACATACATACATACATACATACATACATACATACATACATACATACATACATACATACATACATATACATACAGGCATACATACATACATACATACATACATACATACATACATACATACATACATACATACATACATACAGACAGACAGACAGACAGACAGACAGACAGACAGACAGACAGACAGACAGACAGACAGACAGACAGACAGACAGATACACACGCGCGCGCGCACGCACGCACACGCGCGCGCGCACACACACACACACACACACACACACACACACACACACACACACAGGCACAAACCGTTACGCATGATTGATCCATCATTAAACCAATACAGAACACTAGACCTCACTCTGTGCAAACTAACATTACGTAAAAAGTACAGAATGCTACCCAAAGAATAAGAAATATACGCTACTCAGACACATCTAGCTCATCTTGCCTAGCTGTATCGTTTCGACTTAACCATTCAAGAATAGGCTGTCTTGCCTCTTGTGCCATCTTTCGCAGATCTCTTGGTCCATGACAATGTGAGCTACAGCAGCAGCAAACAGATTTTAAAACTGTTGATGTTACTGACGTTAAAACACATTGTGAGACTATCTTATGTTGCGTTCGGTTATAGTTGTCTATCTATTTGTGATGTTGGATTTCGAACTGTTGTGCGCGTCTACTGTGTTTCAGTCTTAGAGAAATTTGTCAAACATGATGCCAATATCACGTTAGTGTGTCTACAATTTGTAATCAAAATATACATAAAACGTTTTGGAGGTGGTCTAATAGCGTTCATTACGAAACAAGGATGTGTCTTTTCTTCATTTTGTTGTTTGCGTAAATAATTGTGTAGGCTTGTAAAACCGGGTGTGCACATAGTTCTATCCTCGTCATATTTGGAGTTGTCTCTTTAATTAATTAGTTAGAGGCCGGTCACTTTTCATTGTTCGTACGGCGGGCACTTTATGGAAAAACCCTACATGCTACCCATTGCTCCTACTTATAGCAAACTTTTAAAATTTTGATTTCCCAGCAAGGGAAGTATAAAAATCCATGACCCCACTACTGATCGTGAGTCAGACTCACGCATTTTGTCCGACGAAGTTTCACGGATTGCACCAGACTTGTCGTTTGTGTTATCCGATTCTTAGTAAAACGGCAACAAAGCTCGATTTCCATGAATACTGCAGGGTACGTATAAACGTGCAAGTGTACATACAGAAGCTACAAGTTTTTTGCCATCTTCACTTGTTTCTGGCACGTCCAACACCTCTTCATCAGGTATATTTATCAGATTGACTTTCCAACCCTACATCACTGGCTTCAAATCCTTTATTATCGCTCTCATCCGAAAGCTCTGCTACACTTCTCAAGTCTTTCCTGCATCCATGTTTTTAGTTTCTAAACAATATAATATTTGACTTTTTACTAGACGCTGTACCCATCTTTTTCTTCACATGAAGTGGAAATACGGTTACGATTGCTCGGGTGTATAGCTACTCATGAATCGATGTTTTACTAAATATATAGAGTGCATGTGGTAACAACAGTGGTTGGAGTGGGATCTAGACAAAATGCTAATGACATCAGATGTTCTGTAGATACTAATGCGGTTGTACACACGATGGTTAACCATTTCAACCGCTCTTAACGACTCTTCAATCAATGTATACAATATATACATGCATAAATTTTTTGTTTGTATTAAAAGAGTCCTTAATTAAATTAAGACTTAGCATGAAAAGTACATTGCAATTATCCGTACAATTTAACTTGAATTTTAGATGCCTTTTTTACATTGCCATATTATTATAGTACTCCTTTTCGTTCTGTAAGTGGTCTGCAGTAACTACAAATTATGTCTTCCTTTTCTTTTCTTCTTATCATCTGTATTTTCATCCTCATGGTATGCCTAAACGCAGCAACTATCGCATTCGTTGAGAGTTTCCCTCTATTCCTCCAATACGTTGTGATTAAAGATACAAAGAATACCGTCAGGCTTGACGGTTTCAGTAAACTTTCGCCATGAAGAGAGGGATCAGAGTGCAAGAATACATCTATAAATATACTTACACATATACATACATAATTATAGCAGCAGTCAAACTATTAATCTTTAAACATGGTCGTATGATTTGTGCCTTCCCAATTACGAAATGCTGGCTATGCCGTCGATCTACACCTGGAACGTGGGACTCGCGCCAGTACTTTAGCAGTTACAACTTAACCTAAACATCTGGTGCAAATATGAAATGCAGATTGGTCGTATTAA
The DNA here is from genome assembly GCF_963422355.1 of Corticium candelabrum. Taxonomy (NCBI): domain Eukaryota; kingdom Metazoa; phylum Porifera; class Homoscleromorpha; order Homosclerophorida; family Plakinidae; genus Corticium; species Corticium candelabrum. The sequence goes on from NC_085094.1 coordinate 1,716,160, forward strand.
AAAGTACTGCATGTAGTCAAAAGTGGGTCAGTTTGTTCGCACCCTCCAAACCGTCTAGAGGTACAGCACTCCCCTTGAATGACACCATTTGTTGGTTAACAACTTATATATATATATATATATATATATATATAATTTTTTGCCGACAGCAGTTGGCGATGCAGGTATTCCCGAAAAGCTCCTTTGTTAATTAACTAAACATTAGTTTATTTGTGTGTGTGTGTGTGTGTGTGCTAATTAAATTTAAAAACACCACTCGACATGTATAGATTAATGCTGTAGGCAAAAGTATGTGTGCATGCATGTGAATGTTGTGCGTATGTGCCACCTTTTCGTCTACCTCTGTAAGTATGCCAGGGCGTGCTGCACGATAAGAATCAAAAATTCTCAATTAATGACGTTGTATTGAGTGAGTGGCTGACTTTAATAAAGCAGGTTAGCTGTGCCCTCTAACAATACTGCATGTCTAGAGACACTTGTGTGTGATGACAGTCGGGACATTTTCACAAGAAATGGTAATATTATAATAAGATGAAACGCGCGCGCGCGCGCGCGCGCGCGCGCACACACACACACACACACACACACACACACACACACACACACACACACACACACACACACACACACACACACACACACACACACACACACACACACACACACACTCACACACACACAGTCTCACTATAGTCTTTTTAGATGTTAATTAAAGTAAGGTGTTTGTCTGCTACGCCATGAGCTGCATTTCGTCGTCTCTAGAACTGAAAGGCATCTAGATGAGGAAAGGAATATTGAAACTTAAGCCAATTTCTGGTGTGGAATTAGTTACAGGTCGCTGGATGAATGTTTGTTGTTGAAAATGGCACAAGGAGCAAAAACTGTACGAACATCTATTAGACAAAGCAGTTACAAAACTAAAGTTTGGTTAAATATAACCTTGTACGTTAAGAGGCCGGGCGTTTTGCTAGAGGTGACATAAAATAATTTGTGATGAATTATTCATGGGTCGCAATTTTTGAAGGAACTATCTAAAATGACGATATTTTGCTCTAGACGGCGAAAGAAACTCGCCCATGCATAATTCTATGCATTGTACAGTTTTAATAAGACATTGCTAAAACGTTTTGCCGGTTCGGTGCCGGTTTCGAGATTTCTAGCGAGTTCTTCGCTCCTCTTGTGAGGTCTGTGACGTCGACAGAATGCGACAAAGGCCAAACGTTATCACAAGCGGGTTCTTCATGACCAAAGAGTGTGCAACAGTGGACGACTCGAATACGTACGCATATTATAAATGCAAGCTACATACTTGGACACACCTGTATATTGTCATTCTCATTTCTAACGACTTCCTAAATGGCCTATTGCATCATTGACACCGTAATACGGAGTATCTAAATAAGAAACCAAAATCCAAAATGAGGAGTGTAGCAGCAAAACTTTTGGCGCTCGTTTTGTATCTAACATCATCTTCTTGAGCGGACGACTACTTTATAGATCAGAAAAAATAATCTTTTTCGAAGTAGTCTAACATTGACTTTTGTGTTGAAATAAGTCAGTAACAGTGAGGTAGCCATGTATGCACTGCGGACCGAATTCAGGTGTTTCCGATGCACCTATGGCACATTTGCCTCTGGAAGTTTCGCATGCTGCACGTTTGCCATCGCTGCCGAGACATTTGAGCTGACATTCGTATTTTCATTTGAAATTTTCTTTTGCATACGACACGTACTTGCATTTGACATTTGAGTTTTACATTTGCATTTGTATTTACATTCGCTAAAAATGCAAATGTAAACGTAAATGTCAAATGCAAATTTAAAATTTAAATGACAAATGCAAATGTCAAATACAAATGCAAATGTCAGCTCAGATGTTTTGGCAGCGATTGCACACCGCACACGTTGAGCGATTACTATGAAAACGCGTGCCATTGTAATAGGCTGCACTGAAATCTGCTAATTCAATTAATTTTATACAATCGGTTAAGAAAACTTGCAAAGTATTTAAGTAAATAGAGGGATGCTGAGAAAAATTCATAATATAATTGTCATGGAAATGTTTTACCCGTAAAACGTATATACAAACTAAAATTAGAAGCATTTTATACGAATTTTAAAATCAAAATGAAGGTAAAGGTAGGAATTGCGTAAAACAATAGAAAGAAGTTTATGTAATATTGATGACGTCATCTACTCATTTCAACCCAGTGTACAAAGTTTCTATGTAAGCAGTGTGGTTTGGACACCAGAATGGCGTCGTCACCACTTCTATGTAAACTTGTATCTACTGTTTCTATCAGACTATGCAATGCCTACATTTCTTTCCATTTTCAATAGATTTACTTTTGATTGTAGTTTAATCAACTCGATTTTTCCGGTGGACGGCATTAGACTTTATAAAAACGATAAGTGGCGCTGTACTTACTATACTCCCATCCCCTTTGCAAACCATTACTATACATTGTAGAACAAATTGTAGTTTAGAGATTACTATAAGTAAAGGTATTGCGTCAGGCAGAATATGGCTGCCTTACATCTAGCGAGTGCAGGCACATACTTCTAGTAAATTATAGCCAACAGAAAAAATATTCAGCAATTGCAGCAGATTTCGAGCATCTGTCTGCTACAGAGTAAATTCTAGATTAATAAGTAATTCTATCTGCATACGCGCCACTGTCGATTCAAATCTAGAAACATGGTTAGATTTGCAGAAATATATATTTTAGTAGCTATATATAAGTATATATATATATATATATATATATATATATATATATATATATATATATATATATACATAACTCGTTGAAACTATGACGTTCGTGGTCTTGTCCGTCGCACCAAACTGTCGAGTTTCCCGTCAATTACTTAGCCATTTTGACGCGTATAAGGGAACCGCAAAGCGAGTAGTTCTGATTGAATATCCCGGCTACCAGTAAGCTTGCACCTGTTGACCGATTACCTTAATAACTTTCAATTGCAAAGCGAAAACCCCTCATTATTAATTAAACTGCTGTTAATTAATAATTAAGCTCTTCTCTTCTTTGTATAGTAGCAACCAATTGTATGATGACACGTGACTCTCAAGCGTTCCTAAGTGTTGGCACTAGAAACTGTACAGAATAATTTTTATCATAGAGACTGGGATTTATATTTCAAGTGCAATGGCAGAACTGCATTTTATGGGATATTTGGTTAAAGAAAACTACTTAGAGTCAAGCTATTTTAAGCATTATCCTAAGTTTCAAAATCCGAAGCGTTGTGGATTCAGAATAATCCTTACTAAAAAGAAAAGAGAATAAAGAAAACAATTTGCCAGGGTTACCACTTATATACGAACGCTTTCTCGTTTTGTAGATTGCCACACCCAATCATTGCCAATTACTGCAACATACAGAGTACCACCATACCAACGTAATATTTAATTAATATGTTTCTACTGGCTTAAAAACTTCTTGTTGAAATTGTTAAAGGCATCAAATGCCTCAGATAATGTAATTCCAGTTCTCACAAAAAGAAAGGTGATACATGGAATGTATAGGTAGTAACTGAAGTGCAGGGAATGCACGATATCAAATTTTAGCAAGTACATGCTCGAGATGACATTGTCATTTGTTGACTAACACGCAACATGATTCAGGAAGCTGCATGCATTGTCCATATAGACCCACCATATGACGCCAAGGTTTACTAAATTTCTCGTCTTGAAATACGACAGCTTGAATTCGGGGCCGTTTCACTCTAGCGGCCGGCCATTCCTCGTCACACTTAGTATGCTACAGCTATACGCACTGTGTCTAAAGTCTGTGTAGATTTTTGCAATACTCACTGTGATATCGAAACTAACCAAAAATAAACTGTATATCAACATGCGCGCTCTACGCTATCCATGCATCCGGCACCGCAGCTCTTAGTAAATTGATTATAACAGACAACTTGGTAGAACGAGGCGTCTAACTACCACGTGCACATGGCTGAATAAGACATGTTTATACAGTTAAGTTAATGATTTTTTGACTTTTTAGTTGTGGTTTAGAGACTGATCGTATACTTTGACAGATTCAAGATGTTGATTGTTTAGCCAAGCCATCAAAACATTGTAAACCGTTTTATACCTCCAGAAAATTTGCACTCGACCAACATATCTAAAGACTTGAAAGCGCTAGCGTCACATGATCAAATTTACTCAAATCCATTTAACATCACAATAATTGAAAAATAACTGCATGCAGAACAAGGCGTTACAAGTAGTTAGTAAGTGAAGGTATTGTAATAGTCAAATAGTACTGTATAAAGTGGTTTTTAACTAGGAGGAGGACTTGAATCTAAACTGTTTACAACTTTGTACATTCTTTTCTCATTGTCAATGCTAAACGTGTGCCAATATTTCAAACGACGATCAGTCTGAGGAGAAAGAATTCTATGCTTTTTGTCCTTTCCGTTGTATAGCTCTGCCCATCCCCGTCCTTCAGAGAAGCTCCTATCTTTTTCGTAGACATGAACAAAATGTTCGTATTCACCACCCACAAATCCTTGATTAACTGCATAAATATAAAACGTTAAATAATAAAAAAAATATATTAAGAATTAAATTACGTACGAGTGATTGTCTCAATGCCATATGCTGTGCGATTATCGATATCCAGGGTAGCATTAGAAGATTTATAGAATAATTTTTTGGTGTCGTAATCTACGACACGATCTTGAGTCACTTCTCCATTCTCGTTTATCAGCACGTAATCTCCAGTTGGTAGTCTCAGGTAAGCATCTAAATCGAGGTTTGGCTTTCCCCATCCAATGACAATTTTCCACGTATCTAATTCATAAAATGTCACTATGAAATCGAATTGATAGTAGTTGATATTAATCGATGTCTTTACCTGCTCCTAGTTTTTTGCTAAGAAAAACGTTGGCTTCAGAAACATTTTCAATATTGTGGGATACACTAACGTTCCTTGAGTTAGAAATATAATGTTTCTTAGATGCTTTTATCGTGTAGTTCCCAGCACCAACTTGAAACACGAACTTGCCAGATTCACCTGTTTTTATATTGTCACTTCCAGTTGAGGCGAATGATCCAAGTGAGACCAACGTGTTTGGTATAACTTTGCCAGTCGAAACATCTATGACCGTTCCTTCAACTGAATATGTCTGAAGAATACAAGTTCTACCATCGCCCTGGTATCCCGGCTTGCACAAACATTCGTAGCTGCCGATCGTGTTTTCACAATCTCCATTCGTTTTATCGCACGTGTTAGCGCCACTCAAACATTCGTCGATATCTACCAACAAATACAACAAATGTCATATTTGTTGACATCTGTAGACGTACTAATGTATGCCAACTATAGTAAATATCAATCGAGCGACGTATTCAAATAATAAGTAGATAAGCTGATTATTCTATTTAATTGTAAAGTTTAAAATATATTTAATAATGTTATGTAAATGCGTCCTACCAGTGCAAACTGCAGAGTCTCCGTTCCAGGTACCGTCCAATTGGCACGTACGGGTATTTGATCCGGACAGACTAAATCCTTGGTTGCAAAAGAAAGAAACGACATCTCCAAACGAGTTACTGTTGCCTACTTTGTATCCATGAACAGGAACTTCAAGAATAGGACAAGGTATATCTAAGTCACATAAAATAACGTTATATAAATTATTAAAGATAAATATTAAAGTATAAACACACAGCATTCGGGCACAATCTTGGAAAAGAACTTTTTGCTACATCGTTGGCATTCCAATTGGTATGATCTGATCATTGAACATGTGTGTGTTCTACTTCCACGATGCAAGCAGCCAGCCATCACACATTGCTTGTAAGCAAAATCTGGGTCGGTGTACAAGTGGCAGTCAGCAAACGGTCCCCTGGGATCAATGAGTACGTGACAAAATTCTTCCACCCTTGTTCTGTGTTCAGGTAGTTCATCACAATAAGGAGGCTCGATGAGATCACGACAAGTGTCATCGTTGTCTAAAATCAATCTCTCTTGGCCCACGGCAGCCCAACTGATGCCAAATTGTTGATAAGTGGAGAAAGAAATGGCTGATAGGTTATCGTCCACGTTCCTAGCGCTCAAATATTCCCCGCTTCGCAACTCCAGGTCGTCGTCTGGGTTGTCGTTGTAATTACCGCACAATCCACACATTCGCGTTTTGAACGACGGCGGTACTGAAACAACAATTTTACGTTGATCTACTAAACGTATCTTGACGCCTGTGCTTGCCAACGCGATCTCGACTCGGTTTTCTAGAGAGTTAGATGACAGCAGCACTCGTGATCCGTCGTCTCCATAATTGGTTGACGGCCATGTTAAGCTTTTGTCGTTCATAGTAACTGTCGTTTTGCCATGAGCAAATATTGCTCTAATAACGCCTAGTCCGTCTGAACGGATGGCGACGCCACTGGCCCAAGCAGTACGAATGGCATTGCGAAGAGGAGAGTCGTTTTCAATGTGGACATCAAAGAGACTTCCAGAGCAGTCGCGTGCTAGTATGTATTCACAGGATCCTTGGAATTGGTGAACGAGGCAGTCAAATGTTACAAACTTCTGTTTGGATCCTAGGAATGATGCTGATGGGTTTCCAAAGACCGTACATTCTTTCGCCTCGTTGGAACGATCATCGAGGGAATGTTCAAAACTTTCTTCGGTTCGTAAAGCTTTCCCACGTACACCTAAAACAATTTTTCAATTTCTAATTAATTAATATTAGTTTGATTTTTATTCAGTTTACTTCATATAGTCTAGCACGTAAAACAAGTAGACTAAATTACATGCTATCTTTTAAGCATCGCGTTCATGTTTGTTCTGTGCTTTCATTTGTCAGACAAAAGGTCACAATTTCCTCAGGCAAGAAGACGATACAGAAGTTCGTGGAACAAGTTATTAGACAAGCAAACAGCAGTCAAGAACTAGATCTTGAGGCTCGCTTACAAACGTGTAAAACAAGCTGCCACATGGAGGTGCCACTAGAGAAGAACAAGCACCTTTGTTTCGTTGAATTAATATTGACAATTGCAAGACTAGGAGAAGGGGACCGTCTACACCTTGACTAGTATACTGTTGTTTATTTAGGTAACCACACAAGACAATAACATCTCAGTCTTAGACACTGACCTAGACAGTTCACAGTGATTGACAGAATGAGAAGCAATAGCATAGATTGGAATCTGCTTGTCAAAGCAGGGCTTCTCAAAGAGTAAATCCTACAAGACAAAGTAACTTCGACAAAACAATTTTGTATTGAACGTATATCATCACCTCATGTTGAGCAATAGACTAGAAACGTTGGCTTTACTAGACACTTCGAGGGACGACGATTTAAACACTGAATCCGCTGCTCATTGCTCGCAGATAAATATCACAGAAACAATCCACGTGACAGCTGACGCCAAACCACTGAACCTGACTGCTCAGTGTTTGGGAATGACATCGACAACGCTATCAGGTTCTAGACTAGTGTCTAGACGCTTGTGGCTAA